>NW_008611757.1:0-2003 GCF_000691845.1 Merops nubicus | reverse complement strand
AAGGTAAGTCAGAGTTGTGAAATGTCACCAGTAATTGTATGTTTCTGCCTAAGTGACAGAAAGTGAAGTGGTTCTTCATACTACCATCTGCACTTACATGTTTAGATTTTCAGTACGTAAAGATTCTAGGGAAAAAAAGCTAACAGGAACCATTCCGACTTTTGAAATATTTTTGGCCAGTGTGCAGACTCAGGAAAACAAGTTCTAGATGAGTTTATAATAGAATTCAACTTTCAGGATTACCCTTGGAACCTTGAAAAGTAAAATATTTTCATCTGTAGAATAAAATATTTTCCCCTGGATGCATTACTTATGGAACGAGACACAACAATGCAAAAGGATGCAACTAGTTCCAAGCTGTCTACTTCACCTTGCACAACGTCACACCTAATGACAAGTTTTTTCCACCCTGTAGGCATCAAAGGTCATATTCACCACACGTAAACATGTTGAGCACTATGAGCTCTAATGACACCATTTCAGATTTTGACTTTAAATTCATCATTGTTTAAAAAGGACTAATTTTTAAAGGTAAGTTGTGCAAAGCTTGCATTAAGCACCGAGAAAAGTCTCTGAAGGCCATTCTGCTTCTACCCATTAAAGCTATGATCTCATAAACACACTATTAATTAACAAGAGCACTACAGTGATAGAGGTACAAGATGTTTCAGTAACTTCCTGTTACTTCCAGCCTACACGCTGTTTGAATGTAACCAGTACACCAGTATAAACTAGGACAGGAGTGGCTGGAGCGCAGCCCTGCAGGAAGGGCCCTGGGGGTGCTGCCTAGCAGCCAAGAGGGTAAACTGCATCCTGGGGTGCACCAAACCAGCATAACGTGGTCATTGTCCCCCTGCCTTCAGCAGTGATGCAGCCTCTCCTTGAAAACTGTGTGCAGGTCTGGGCCCCACAGGTTAAGAAGGGGTTGAAGGTCCTTGAATGTGTCCAGAGGAGAGCAATAAATGTGGTGGAAGGGCTGGAAGGCATGTCCTGTGAGGAGTGGCTGAGGAATTCGAATTTGTCTAGAGAGAAAAGCTGAGGGGCAACCTAATTGCTCTCTACGGATTCCTGACGAGGGGAAGCAGAGAGGGAGGTGCTGATCTCTCCTTCCTGGGATCCAAAGACAGGAGACATGGGAATGGTTCAGTGCTGTGTCAGAGGAGGTTTAGACTGATCATTAGGAATCATTTCTTCACTGAGAGGGTTGGTGGTCAAACACTGGAACAGGCTTCATACAGAGGTGGTTAATGCCCCAAGCCTTGTCAGTGTTTTAAGTGGCCTTTGGACAAGACCTTTACAAAACATGCTGCAACTGTCGGTCAGCCCTGAAGTGGTCAGGCAGGAGGACTAAGTGACCCTCGTAGGTCCCTTCCAACTGGAATTATTCTATTCTAGTATTAAATAGCTCCATCTGAACTAGTGAAAACAAGCAAAAAATGAAGCTTGCATCTCATGGCACTTGTTCAGCCATAGCTGGTTGCCATACAAGACTACCAAGTTGATTCAAAGCTGTGGCTATTTCATACTAACAGAGCAAGAGAAAGACCAAGTGTGAATGACAGCTTCCTAAAAGACCACTCGCATCTTCTGATCTCCATGCTAAGTTTATCTCAGTGATTCTCTGAATACCATGGAAATTTCAAATAGAGTAACTTGGTTTCTGATGCTCACCATCTAAGAATCTGTAAGACTGCCACAAAGCATCAGCGTTTGGGTCTTGCTCTGACACCCAAAATACCCCTGCTTTCACATGCTACACACCTTGCTGCTCCACCATGAATTCACAAGCTCCTTACTCTTCCCCACCTCATCACTTGAAGGAATAAAAAGGGAGTAAGTAAACAGGGAGAGGGACTACAGCAAAGTTGCCTTCTTTCCAACTGCACAACTGCTACCACTGAAAACCCTTCTGGAAGTTATCTTTTGCCTCAAATGAAGAGGACGGGGGAGCAGCTTCGTTTTGAACTCTGCCCGCTTCCTCGGGGACAGCGCTTCCCGACGCC
>NW_008611756.1:20770-21626 GCF_000691845.1 Merops nubicus | reverse complement strand
ATGTGCCTTAGCATGTCTTCTGGGAGGGTCTGTTCACAGAGTGGCACAGAGGTGAGGCTGACAGGCTGGTAGTTCCCAGGGTCTTCTTTTTTACCCTTTTTAAAGTTGGGCATGATGTCACCTCTGTTCAGTCAGTAGGGGCTTCACCTGACTGCTCTGGCTTCTCAGATACTGTGGAAAGTGGCTCAGCAGCTGCATCAGCCAGTTCCTTCAGTACTCTGGGATGCACCTCAGCAGGTCCCATGGACTTACTCATGTTCAGGTTCCTCAGGTAGTTGTGAGCCTTGTCCTTGCTTTCAGTGGGAGGGGCTTTCTCTACCTGGTCCTTGTCCTGTGGGCCACCAACTTGAGGGCTGTGAGGAGAGAGGTTGCCAGTGAAAAGTGAGGCTCTGAAGATGCCCTTGGAGAATCATCATTGAAGGTGATACAGGAACCAGTGGACTCACTGCTTTTTTTGTGTGAACAGCTGCCAACGTGCTGCTTTCGGAACAAGGCGACGTGAAACTGGCTGACTTTGGGGTGGCTGGGCAGCTGACAGACACACAAATCAAGAGAAACACCTTTGTGGGGACTCCGTTCTGGATGGCACCCGAGGTCATCAAGCAGTCTGCTTATGACTTCAAGGTGAGCTGGGAGCTGGAGGATGGCTGCTTGGTCCTGCTGTGTATGAGGTGGTGCTGGGGTTACTGTGGGAAGTGCTGCTTAGTACAAGAACTACACTTTCCTGTTATGGGTCAGGGTCTGCTGGAGAAGTTGGTCTCTTAGATGTGAAACACCTTAACCTACCTACAGCAGCCCCAGGCAATGCTCCAGGCTTGGGGAGGAGTGGCTGGGGAGGAGCCCGCCCGAGGAAGGG
>NW_008611756.1:392-20250 GCF_000691845.1 Merops nubicus | reverse complement strand
GCCCAGTGAGGTTGTGGAGTCCCCATCCCTGGAGGTGTTAAAAACTCCTGTGGGTGTGGTGCTTTGGGACACAGTTCAGTGGTCGTGGCAGTGCTGGGTTGGCGGCTGGACCTGATTTTAGAAGTCTCCTCCAACTTTAATGATCCTGTGATTCTATGTGATCAGCCCTTTGGCTGTGCTAAAATTGCATGATTCCATGTTGCAGTATTGCTCATCTGTGCTGTCACTGCTTCTGCTCTCCCTACAGGCAGACATCTGGTCCCTTGGAATTACAGCCATTGAACTGGCAAAGGGAGAGCCTCCAAATTCTGACTTGCATCCTATGCGCGTTCTCTTCCTTATCCCCAAAAATAACCCTCCGACACTTGAGGGTCACCACAGCAAGCCCTTCAAGGAGTTTGTGGAAGCCTGCCTCAATAAGGATCCTAGATTTGTGAGTATTGCTGCCCACCTGTTCATTTGGGTACTGTATTGCAGAGGCCAAGGATGGATTTAGCAGGCAGACCTTTGAGTCCCAGGCTCGTGGAGAGAGAGGAGCGCTGAGCGTGCAGCGTGGATGGACCAGCCTGGCAAGGGTGGAAGGCTCTGTACACTGAACAGCTGCCTGTGTAGTGTGCAGAGGTGGTTGGCTGCAGCCTGCTCTCCTCATGTGTTCCAGAGGCCGACAGCCAAAGAGCTGCTGAAGCACAAGTTCATCACACGCTACACGAAGAAAACCTCCTTCCTCATGGAGCTGATCGACCGGTTCAAGCGCTGGAAGTCGGAGGGGCACGGGGAGGATTCCAGTTCTGGTGACTCTGATATGTACGTTCTGGAGGTGCTCTGCATGGAGGGCTGCCCCTCTGCCGTGCCCTGTGGGCTGTGGGTCAGCCTGCTGCCAACAGCTCAGGCCCCTTTCCCCACCTGGGCTGGAGACCTTAGGGCGGCTCAGGGAGACCTGTGAGCGTCTCTTTGTGGGAGCTGCCTGAAGAAACAGGTTGTCACCTCCCTAAGCTTGTCTTTAAATTCTCATGAATTTCAATAGTGCTTTAGCACTTAACTAGCTCTTCCTGGTGCTAGTCTTCAGGCTGGCTAGAGCAGAAAGGTGGTTGTGGTGATTTGGAAACATGACGTAGTACTCAGCACAGATCTCTGTGGTTCTGTGTGTGGGCTGTAGAGACTGAAGCAATTTCTCTTTAGGATTTCTTTCTGGGATAGGGAAATGCCTGGAGCCCTGTGGCAATATGACAGTTGGTCTGGGGAGAGCTTGTGACTGTGGGAACACATGGCTAAGCCACCCAGGGTATGGAGCTGAGGCTTTGTTTTGACCTCCCCCTCTTCATTTGCAGCGATGGAGACACAGAGGATGGAGACCAGGGTCCAATCTGGACATTCCCACCAACTATTCGTCCCAACTCCTTGAGCAAACTGCACAAAGGAATGGCTTTTCATGGTTCCCAGAAGGTCTGTTTGCTACTTGTTCTTTCAGAAGTGGCCTGAACTAACACAAGCTTTTTAGGGTCCTGGGAAAGCTACCAGTCACTCATATTCTTTCCAGAATTTACCATAGTCTAGTATCAAGGGCTAATGCCCCAGAGTTGCCCTTCCATGTTGCCAGGGTATTGCAATCTGTGGCTTTCCTGAGGTGAGGCCTGGTGAGGTGCTGTGAGTTTGCCAAAGGATTAGTAGTTAGTGTGCCCTGGGAACCTTTGGCTGTGCTTGTAACTTCTGTTCATGTTGCTTTCCAGCCTAGTGAGCCCATCAAGAGGCAGCCACGGTCACAGTGTCTCTCCACACTTGTTCACCCAGTTTTTGGGGAGGTGAGTAGAACCTTCTTGGTGTCTGTGGTGTCTGGAGATGGAGCTGACATGGATAACTGAATGGGCAGGATGTGGAGAAGGGGAGGTACAGTGAGGCACCTAGTAGGGTTAAGGGCCTGTGAAGCATTTATCCCTCTGCTTAGAGGTCTATACCCTCCAGCAGGGAAGTGAGTGTGTCCCTGCTGTGTCCTCTCCCAGCCACTTGTGTTCCCAGCAGCAGGGCATTGCTGTGTGTCCCCTGGTGAGGACAAGGTAGAGGAGTTCCTGTTTCTTATCTGCATCCAGGGCTTGCTCTCGTGTAGGCAGCTCTGGACCCCGATGTCCCTGCCTCCAGGGCTGGTGTGCAGCTCCTCTAGGGCAGGCAGGGATGGGAGCCTGCCTGCTGCTGTGGCTGTTCCAGCCCTGCTGCTGTGTGCTGCCACCCACAGCAGTCACTGAGGGGAATGGGGGTGGACTAGAGCAGGAGGCAGCTTTGCCAGTAACTAGACCATCTTCTTGATTTATATGCACCTGCTATAGGACTGAGAAGAGCCTGAATTCCACTGGAATTCCATCTTCCTGGCCTACAAAAAAAAGCCCTTCTTTATTTTTTTTAAGAAGAATGCAGGTGTCCTCCTGCAGCCTTGCAGAGTCATACTAAAGCAGTTTCTGCTTCATTGTTTCAGCTGAAAGATAAACACAAGCAGACTGGAGGCAATGTGGGAGCTATGGAGGAGCTGGAGAATGCCTTTAGCTTGGCTGAGGAGTCCTGCCCTGGCATCTCTGACAAACTGATAGCACACATGGTCGAGAGGGTACAAAGGTGAGTGTCCTTCAGAGAGGGAGCTGGAGCTGGCAGTGAACTGAGCTATTGATGAGACAAGACACCCAAAAAGTGAACACTGATGACAGCTGACCTAATAGTCCTTATGCCACTGCTTTCAACTGCTTTTCATTTAATGGGAGCAGTTCTTCCTGCCTCAGGAGTCCTTCCTCACACTGAACAGGTTTCTGTAGTGTAGATGAATGTTGCAGAGCACAGAAAGATGCTGCTCTTCACCTTCATCCTGCATATACATATATATAGATAGACAGATATGAGGTCCTGCTGGGGTTCCATTATGCAAAATGTCTTTGGGATCCCTTCTGGAAGGCAGAGTATCTGTTTCATCACAAGCAGCACTTTGCAGCATGATGTGCAGCCAGTGACTCTGCTTGTCCAGCTCCAGGTGGCAGGACAGTGAATGTTTCCTGAAGTAAAGGACTGATTAAACCAGTGAAGGAGTAGAGGCTGATAAATGAAGTTCCTTGTTGCTCAGCAGATGCTGCCTCAAACTTGCCTTTGCTGCTGGCACCAACTTCAATCCCATCCCTGTGTTGCAGGCAGTGGTGTCAGATCCTGCTCACAGGTTCATCAGGCTTTCATTACATTAATTTGGCTTTTCTCTCTTTCACAGCAGGCTATCCTAAATCTCACCCTTTCCTCACCAGCTGGAACTTCACTTCCAGCCTTCTAACCAGAGGAGCCAAATGTGAAGTCTTTTGCTATACATGTGAGCAAAGGAGCCATTCTGTGCCCTTGCTGCTGATGGAAAGACAGCCTGAGCCTAACAAACAGTCTGTACCCCCTTGAACTTGGGCTGTCTAAGCAGTTATTTCTGATGGCTTTAAGCTGGTGTAGTTCATGCCTTGTAGCTCACGTGTCAGCCGGATGCTGTCAAGCAAAGCAAAGCCCTAGGTATTAAGGACTGAAAAGACTGGCCCTCCTTGAGAGCATCTGTTACTGTGCCATTCAGGCTTTCAAGCAAACACACCATGGGTCTGTTTAGATCTCTCCTTTCATAATCCCTTCAAGGGGGAAAGAGAACACTCTTGTCTCTTCTGACTGACCCACAGAGGTCACAGGAAAGTGTCCTGGTGATGCCTGTGGAAATTGTGCCACTAGCTGAGCAGCAGGAGGTACTTGCAGATGTGCACTGGTTGACTCTACAGAGCAGCTGTTTCAGTATCAGTGACCTCTCTCAGCCTAGACATGGCACCTCTGGATGGTGCATAAGCACAAGACACTGGGGTTTTTTTGAGGTTTACAATTCCTCAGAGACCCTGGTTGGTTTCTTACTGTAAAACACTAGTACGGAAAACTTAGTAGCCTAAAGTTGAACAGTAAAAGCCTGAGAAGTGCTACCTTGGCTTTTTGTTGAATTGCTGGTTTTCTTTCAAAGACTTCTTTCTCTAGAAGACTGGCAGTGGGGGTGGGGGCAAGCAGAGCCAGACTCACCTCTCCATCTGCAGCCCCAGCAGCTGGCACGGTCCAGGTCAGGGCTTGGGAGGGACAGCAGTGACCAGCTCCACCCCTTACCCTTTCTTGCAGGTTTTCACACAGTCGGAACCACCTGACCTCTGCCCACTGACACCTGCATTCTCTGCTCCTGTTTTGAGGGGGGAAGGATTTTTTTCCAGCTTCATAAACTACATCTCTAATCCAGACTACCATCTGCTGTTGGATGTACGTCGTGTTACGGACTCCAGAACATTTCAGAGCCTTCGTAGTCCACGTGTCTCCGTGACAACCCAGGGCAGGGTTTGCAATGCAAGTACAATTTAGACCTTTTGCAGAACCCGAGATGGGGGGTCTAATTGTTTTTTTACAATGTAATCAATGCAGTTTTTAATTGTTTCCCCTATGGATGTGTCCGTTTTGGCTTGGTTCCATTCACAGCTTGTAACTGGTAAAGGCCTGGCTGCTGGAAAAGAGGGAGGTTCTCTTCCATGGAGGTGTTTCAAAGGCCAGTCTCATGGGTTTAGCCTCCTGCCCTTCCTGAAGAAGGACCTGTGGGCAGTTACTCCAGTGAGAAGTGCTGGGAGTGCAGGGATGTGTGGAAGCTCTGCACGGCCTCTGGGAGAGTGAGAGCAGCTCTCCAGCTCTTCCTCCAGGATTGCTTCAAATCCTTCACACACTAGTGACAAAAAACTTTGAAGGTGAGCAGCAGCTCAGGCAATACTGCTGCTGCTCTTCCTCAGCTGGTTGTCTCACAGGAAGATGGGTTTGCTGACCGTGCTCTTGGCCTCTGGGACATCATTCTGTATTAGGCTTTGGTTCATCTAATTCAGGCAACAGAACTGGCTTTGGGTCTCCAGGGACTGGAATGCAAAGTGGGGTTACATTTGGGTTGGCAGCTGGAGTTTCTTTCCTGGGGGCTTTCTACAACTGAAGCAACTAGATCTGCATGTTTGGCAGTCCCAGTTTCTTAAGCTGAGCAGATGCCTACTGTGGGTGCCCAAATGTTTCAGAAAGATTAAAAAAAATGGTGTGGAGGGAACACAGCAGCCAAAAGCCCCAGCAGGGCTTCAGTTCAAAAGGCAGATCAACAGTGCCTAGCAGTTTTTGAGGCAGGAAGCCCTGTGCTCTATGGAGAGGTATGAATTGGAGAGCTAGGAGCAGTGGTATCCGTGTTGTGTGGCTGGGGTTTACAGAAGCCACTCAGGTCTCCATCCCCTTCTCCTCAGCTTTCCCTTTCTGTCTTTTCTTTCAGTCTGGGATCTAAACTCACTGAAGCCAGGGCCCTGCTCCCATTGACAAGTGGTGGTGGTGTTTGCTGGCTGAGAACTTAGAGCATCTACTGCCATATTTGCTGCTTAGGATATTCCAGTGGAGCCATCCCCAGCCAGCTTTGCTTTCTATATAATACTAGTTTATAAAGGAACTATTTAATTTAGACAAATGGATAGATCTTAAATCTATAAAGGTCTACAAAAATAGACTTACAAAAATAACTTCTGATAGCTTGGTTGCTCAGAAGTCTGCTGTCTAACTCTAAAGATTCCTATTAAGTCAGCGAGACCTATCCAGATCTTTCTGTCGGGGTGTTTGTGTGTGAATGATGTGGCTCCATCCCAAAGCCACCAAGAACAAAAGATGTAGTTGTTCAGCATTTATTTGATTTTCAAAGACGGCCACTTCTTTAGTAACAAGGCTTGAGTTTTGGTACTTTGATCCAGACCTGCAGATTGTAAGTGCTGGGCTAGAAGTAGCTCAAGAGGACCATACATTCCCTCATCCTGGTGTGCAGCGTTCACTTTAGCTTAGGACTATCCTTTCCTCTCCCTGCCTGATGGGCAAAGGCAGGCTCAGCAACCACCAGGAACTTGTCCAGCAGAGAAGAGGTGCTGCTGTTTGATCTTGCTGGAGGTCTGCTGCAGGGTTGTGTTTCTCTGTGGGGAGAGCCAGCTCGGAGCCTGCGTTTATGAAGAGAAGAACAACCCCTTTTTTTTTTTCCACAGGAAGAGTTAACAGACAGACAGGAAACTTTAAGTGGAAAGCAGAGGCTGCAGCCTAGCAGAAAGGCAGCTGAAGGGCTCCTGCTGCTTTTAAAGTTGATGTTCATGATGGTAGCAAATAAGGTACCTTGTGTTCTTACTCACATGCACTGCAGTGTAATGAGTAAACTTTTTAAAGGAAATAATCCCCACAAACTTCATCCAGCATTCAAAGCAACAACGGTTTTAGTTTTTCAAAGCATTGAAAGGGAACTGCCACTTTCAATAAAGTAACAAAACAGAGGAGGCTGGTGTAAATTTGTATTATTAGGGGAAAAAGTATTTGTTTGAGCTGCTTTTCGTTGCATTCTTCTCGGTTGCACCCTACATCTGACAGTGCCCTGTGAGACAGGCCTGCTCAAGTACTTGTGCAAGAAGGGGGTACAGTGAAGGGCACGTGGCCCTCAGGGTGAACACTCTGGCAATGCCACTTTAAGCATGTTTAAAGCCTTGTGTGTGACTGTCCTGCCCTAGGCAGAAACATGAAAGTTGAAGTATTTCAAGTCCCTACCAAGCCCCTGCTACAGCAGGTGAATGCAACTGCAGGTTGGGGTGAAGTGCTGAGACCCCCAGCTGCTGCCAGAGAGGCCAAGCTTCTCCTGTCTGCAACATGCTCCTGCAGGAGACCAACAAAGGGCAGCAGCTGCATGGAGAACTCCTGTGTAAGAGGAACACACCCCTGCTAAGCGATTGCAGTATGAGACCATGGCAAAGGAACAGTCACTATCCCCCAGGAAAATCACTAAAGGCAAGGACACGTTCATCAGCAGGGTGAGAGCTCTCAGGTCCCAGGAAAAGCAATGCAATGCTTCTGAGCAGATGCCTGGCCATGGGTGGGAAGGGTGGGGTCAGGAATAAGAGGCACAGAGAGTTTTATACCAAGATGCTATTTACTGTCAACAGTCATATT
Organism: Merops nubicus; assembly: GCF_000691845.1. Taxonomy (NCBI): domain Eukaryota; kingdom Metazoa; phylum Chordata; class Aves; order Coraciiformes; family Meropidae; genus Merops; species Merops nubicus. Next base: position 13,245 of record NW_008611756.1, on the reverse strand, counting down.
GAGCTGCATTATAACATATCTAGTCAATCCACATGTATTGGACTACAGGAGTTAATTAAAAAGAAAGGACACTAATAAATTAAGTACATTTAATTTACATGGGACAATGGTCATTGTCACAATGGTAGTGAAAGCTGGATCTGCAGTCACTTGTCTTTTTCACGATGCAAATGCCAAGCAAGAGATGTGGAAAATCCCTCTGGAAATCTCCCAAACAAGTTTTAGACCACATTCTGAGCCAGCCCTGGAGAATACACTCTGTACCTGCTGTTTTCAGAGGGATCTCCACATTCCTCTCTCCTCACAACACCCAACACTTCCTTTTCTCTTCCACTACACCCCTTCATTGTTCCTTCTAGCACACAGACACTTTTCTACCTAGTACAACAGCAGAGTCCCTAGAGCCCCTCAGAGCCACGTCCAACAGCACTTCGTTGCACTTGGCTTATTTCAGTCCTTCCATGGAGGCAACCAGAGGTGACAGCTTCACAAAAATGGCAAGAATTTAATATTTAACACCACAGAGATTTAATAGAGTCCACAGACACTAATGCTCCATCTGGAATCCAGTGACTTTTTACACCTTCATGAGAAACAGAAGATGGATTGCACCCCAGATTTAAAGGTGAGAATAGGGATTTTCAGAAGTCTTTGTGTATCACAAGCACGAGCAACACCGACGTGCAGAGAAGCTTGCTGTCCTATATTGCTTAAATGCCTTAAAAACCTCACCCAGAGGAGGGTGGGGAGCATGTTTGCCATCCCATGCCTTCAGTGATGCCTGCTGCAGGGAAAACACTCCAGAGCTGTGACAGAAGACCAGCGACTGAGCCCCTCAGTGGAGTTCAGAGACAGCCACACCCCCTCCTCTGCACCGACCCACGGGACACCCAAACCACAGCAGCTCAGCAGGGGTTCAGTCTTCCCCCCTGCCCTGGAAAAGTGCTGCCACAGCAGTTCCCAAAGAGCAGAGCTGTTGTAGGAGAGCTGCACCTTCTGTTGGAAATGGGCTGTGTGGAAGCCCTGTCAGTGGGAGGTGACTGTGCCAGCAGGCTGCTGTTGACAGCAAGGCAGCAGTTGTATGGACAGCTGTGCTCAGCACCACGGGAAGGGAACTTCCACCAGCCAGCAAGCCCTGGCACCAGCAGCTGTGAGCCACTCACACCACCCACAGCTGCTGTTTTCCTTCCACACACGCTGACCATCCAGTCAAAATGTAAAAGCAAGGCAGCATCTGCCTTCAGGGCAGGCGAGGGCACAGGGACAACCACAACAGCACACCTCCCACAACGTGTGCACACCAGAGCTCTGCAGCTGCTACGTTCTCTCTAAGTAGGTTCAACTGGAACAGACTTGACCCCCCCTCTGTCCCTCACTCTCACTTTTCCATACCAGGTGGAAACGAGCCTCCTGGTTCTTTGCTTTATTAACTCCAGAGACTCTCATTTCCACCGGCCTCTTCTGTTGGTTTTGTTCTCTTTCTGTTTACAGCAGATCCAGCTCTGCCCCACTTCAGTCTGTGTGACTGTCCTTCTCATCCTTTGGAAGCAGCAGGCTCGACCTGGCTGGAGAGCTGGTGGCTTTCTTGATCACCTCCATCCACCTGGCAAGGAAGGACATGAGAAATGCTCAACACCTCACAGATGCACAATCTTGTGCTTTGGTTCTGAGCTGTACCCCTTTCACCCAACCTCAAAAAACAAACTGTTTTCTTTCTTTTACAATTCTTTCAGGAAACCAGCTTTCAAATTAGTACCTTGAGATGTGGTAAACACACTGCAGAACACCACTGCCTGTCCAAGTAACAGCTCTGCAGTGCTTTGAGCTGCAGAAAGCTCTTATGGTAGCACACCACATTCTCTTTTAAGTGTACAAAAAGTGTTTACCAAGGAACAAAGGCTGACAAAAATTTTCCTTAATCAACAGATTGCATTTCTCACAATAAGTGATGTAACAGACTTGCTATTATGGAAGAAAGTAAAGCAACAGTGCAAAAAGCAAAAAAAAAAATATCCTTTGTGAATTCTAGACATTTTTTCCTTGAAACCACTACCCGAGACCAGAGGACTGAAGAGTACACCTCAGCTGTCTCAGGTAGCTGGTATGTACATTGCTCACAAGTGTGTGGTGTTCTCCCCAGGAAGGGGAAGGTATGTGGCACCTGAATAGAAAACCACGCTCCAAAGAGCTGACAGTACCCTGAACGTGCCCTTTGCATGGCAGAACACAATGCAAAGGTGTTCAACAGCTAAGACAACAGCAAAGTTCTGTGTGTGTGATGCATGGCAAACGTGATTCACTTCAACCATGTGTGGAAGTCTCTGACAGCACTGCTAAACAGTTGTAGAGAAAGCAGTAAAGTGACAAGCAGCACTGCACTTACTGCTTTCAGCCTTGTGTTGCAACTCCTGTTTCCAGAGATTGATAGGGAGGCAAAAAAAGTATTCTTACCAGAACTTTCATTAACCTAGGAGTCTTACTCCCAAGACCTGCTGGGGCTCAGAATCTCACAGCCCTTCCCTTCTACCCACAGTGCTCCCGAGCTCCAAGGAAGCCCCAGACTCTGAGACAGCAGAGCCTACAGCTCTCAGTGCAACTACCAGCTCTCCTCTGCAAGATGGTTCTGGCAGAGGAAGAGTGTCCAAATACCACTGGTAGGAGAAAGAAGTGAGCTTTATTACTGAGAACAGACTGTAAGGTCTCCTGGACTAAGAGGTAGTCAGGAGGAAAGAAGGCTCTGGATGACTAGCGAGTTAAGAGCATGTTATATATACCAAGACAGAGAAAACAGAAAATTACCTCTCAAAAGTGTATTTGCTCTCAGCCCTGAAGAAATACACATGGGACTTGAACTGCAGCTTGAAGACATAATCCTTCTGAATGCCATCTGCCTCCACAGGGGAGCTGACTGCGTAGCCAAGCAGCGGGAGACTGGCCAGCGGATAGTCGTCCTGGAAGAGCCCAAAAAACCTTCACCCAGCTGCTTTCACTGTGTGTTACTTCCTTCTGTCCCCTGCCCATTGCTACCTCCTGGGCTCCCTGCTTCCCTCTCTGTAACTCCAAGCACAGATCCAATACCAAGGTAGAGATGCCCCTTCCAAAAGGAATGTGCCACCAGTGCAAGGAGCCTGAATACAACGAGCAGTTTACTGAAGAGGAGGCGGCACAGGCTGCACTGCAGCAGTTGTTGCCAAACAGGTGCTGAGGGCACAACAGGCAGAAAAATCCCTGATGTCTATTTAGCCCAGCAGAAGATAAATGGAAAGAGATTGACCAAAGGCTGCTGGTTCTCTCACTGCCATTAGTCACTGCATGAGGACATTTCCTCCCTCATAGACAGAAGGTCAGTGCCATTAACAGAATTGGAAATCCTGATTAAATTCTGCAAAGGGCCCACAGCCTTACAGAGACTGGCTTTGTTATGAACTATCTATCTCCTCTTCCACTTGCTACTCTGATTCAGGTAGCAGTGAGCTGCAGTTGGAGCAGAAGGCCAAGGACTTCCAGGTTCTCACTGACACTGCACACACAGCCACCTCAGCCACACCTCCTCACCTGGTGTGTTTTATAGAAGAACAAGCAGAAATTGGTGAAGACAACCCACAGTTTCTGCCAGCCGTTGCTGTTCTTGAACTTCCTCAGCAGATATCCAGAGAGCTGGTTCTAGGACAGAACAAAAAGAAAGCTACCATGGAGCCACAGGTCGCTGTCCTTTCAGAAAAAGACCACTGCTGCTGCAGATCAGAAGCTTGAGGCTGCCTGCTCTAACTGCTCCTGCACTCACTCCTGTCTTGTCAAAAGCCTCCCAGATATTCCACACAGTGAATAAATGACTTTGTATCTCCACTGATTTACAACTACCTTCCTATGAATAAATTGATTTCTCTCCACTAATATCAAGTTCCCCTTGATGTTTAAATACTTGCCATATCTCAGAGCAGTGTCAGGCAGTGCACAGGAGGGAGGGTGCTGCACTGACTCGTCCCTCCAGTGACCACTCTCCCTTGCAGCCTATGGTCAGAGGAATGGTGACAGCCAGGAGGGCCTCCATCCCTTTAGCCACCCTTTTTCACGTGCAGAAAAAACACATAAAACACAGTGTGTACGAGAAGGAAAATAAAGCAGAAGAGGAAACAAAGGATGCCAGGGTTGTGGGCAAGCTACAAGTGGCAGCTGTGTGAAGCCAAGCCCAGCACGGTCAGCACGCTGCAGGAGAAGTTGAACACTGCCTCTTAAAGCCACCGAGGGCTTGTGCAACAGGATAAGGAAACCCATACGGTGTGGAATGGCAGCAAATGGATTTTGTATATTGGAGACGAAGGATATGCAGTAGATTTACACAGGGAACCATTTTGGGAAGCACAGACAGGAGGAAATCCTGTATCAACAAGGCAACGTTACAGCTCCGCCACTGGCTGGCTGGGGCATCCTCATGCCAGCAGGTGTGGGCTCCCTGAGCAATGATGAAGTGAGCAGAAGTCCATGTTCCTCAGCATCCCATGGCTCCTCCCCACCCGTGCAGAACTGGAGAGGCATTTTTACCTGGATCATGCACAGGTAATCAGACAGGGAGAGGCTCTGGTTCCGGTACCAACAAACATGGGTGATTGTGTTGGGCCGTTGGGCCTGGCCCAGCAAATAGCGAGGAGGAAGCTCTGGAGAAACAGCAAGAGAGCAGAAAACTGAGCAGAGAAAAGGAAGAGAGAAAGAGAAAAACAGAACATTAGGACAAGAGAAGCGATGCGAGAAAGGTTATCTGTTAAAGGAAAGTGGATTGTGGGAAAAAAAAATGATGGTGTTAGAACACGGAACAGATCGAAGCAAGAGGGAGCTGCAAGAACTCACACATTTACTCCCAGAGCCCTCAACAGGGTGCTCTCATTATCCAGGTGCAGAACAGTGAGATGGTGCCTTCCACAAGGGTATGAGCAGGGAAAGGAAGGCTTGTGCCCTCCAACTGAAACCACTTTGCCAGCACAAGTGTCTGACTTCTGGACTCTAAGCCCAGGTAACCTCTACAGGACTTCCTTTACTGAGCTGATTGACATGCTCTCTAAATCACAAAACCCCCAGAGCTTCAGTTCCCAACTTTTAACCCCTTCCATTATCCAAGAAGTGCCTTAACAGCATGGCTGGGGAGGTAGGAAGGTACAAACCCATAGTTGCAGCACCCTGCCTCATTGCTGTTTGTCTAGTCAGTGACCTCCTTTTCCTCCTCCCAGTATTTAGGGTTCTTCTCACTTCTGGTCTTCCAAGCACTCCAGCCTCTAGGAAGGTGTCCTACTCAACTGATCTTGACAAACTGCCTCCTAAATTCAAACCTCAGTGCCAGCACAAGCAGTGCTCTGCATAAGGAGTGCTGAACAGACACCTGCCCCAAAACCTTCAGGATTCAGTACCAAAGCTTGCCACCAGTGCTGCATCAAGCCATGCTGAGTGGTAAGACCCACGGTAACAGCAGCTCGGGGGGCACATAATAAATCTCTGTTCAGCATGAGACAACACTGCCATAAAATGGCACTTTCTACTGCTTGCTGCTCAGCCCTGCCAGCGAGAGGAGGGCAGAGGAGCTGCATTCCCACTGAACTCAGAGCACTCTTCTCAGTCCTAGGTGCAGTACAGCAGCTAACTCTTGTTACAGCCAAAGTACCTCGGTACAGCAGTCAATCTACAACAGAAAGTATCGTGGATAGATAACTCATTCTCCAGCAAGGCTGAGGAACAATTCAGCCCTGGAATGTCCCAAATTCCCTTTTAAACCTCCCTCCTTCAGTGCCTTTGCCAAAGCAAAGCTCTGCTGCAGGGAGAGCAGAGAGTGTGCACGCAGACAGGCAGAGCGTGGGGCGAGCATGCAGCAGCCTGAAGGGCCCAAGCTCTCCCGCAGAGGCAGAGATGCTGCCAGCTGGGAGGGAGGATGGAGTGGAGGCCGAGCAGAGGTGAGACAGGAGAGCTGCCCCCCGGGGGTACCTCGACAGCCACACTGTGGTCAGTCATGGAGACGCTGGTGTTGCGGTACCAGCACACGTGCACGGTTGTGTTGGCACGGTGGTGGCTCTGCCTGTCCAGGGAGCTACGAGAAGAGTGAATGTCATCTTCGGACTCCTGTTCTAGAGAGACCTCATCAGAGGATCCTGGGGGAGGAGAATTCGGCAGTGGTTTAAGAAAAGTGTGCAACAGAAAGAGAAGCAAGGATTCCCGAGGGGGAAAAAAAACACTGTTTTCTCTTGCAATGGTCTGGTTTTAAAATACATCCACTTGGCTTTGTTACACAGCTTATAAAGGCTGCTCTGAGCAGATCATTTGGGCTTTTGTTACTCAGCTCTGCCTGGGGTAGCTGACTCAATACTGTGTAAGACACAAAAATCCCCACACTTCATCTTCAATCAGTGAGGAACAGGAAGAAGTGCTCCAAGAAGAGATACTACATGTTTCAGCACACCCATAATACCACCAGAGACAGGCACAAGAATACTGGGCTATAAAAGCTGATCTCCAACGATGCCACATTCTGGACTACATGGTTAAATTGAGAAAAACATGTGCAAGAAATGAATAAGAACCTTATCAAATAACAACTCTGCAAGTGGAGCATCTCAGCTGCATGTAAAGCTACCAGGAACATCAGTCTAGGAAGACAAGCATATTTCTTTTGATTAAAGGAAAAGAAAAGCACAGTTAACTCTCTACTACCACATGCATTATAAAACCACTCCATTTATGTAATCATATTCACAACAGGATAAACTGAAAAGGACATGACAACTGATGCTTTGCAAGAGGGCAGAAACACCACTTACTGTTGGAGCGATTGCACACCGAGTTTTCCAGAAGCATCTCAGATTTCTCAGTAGCTTTCTTGGCCATTTCAATTGCCATGTTGAGGTCTCCCATCCACTTCCCCATCTCCAGGCGTGTGCTGCAAGACAAACAATGGGAATGGAGAGCACCTCAGCAGGGCTATGTTGCTGAATGCCCCTGCCCAATACAAGGAGCAGTCTTTTGCCATTAAAGAAAGAAAAATAACATAGAAATGCCTTGAAACAAGACTAAAAGAACCATTAAAAAGTTGGACTTTGCAGCAAGGAGCATGAACAGCCAGCCAAAGGGCCATGTAATACCCCTCTGGAGCTACTGGACTCGGAAGAGGAATTATGTGGTCCTGGCCCTTGCTTTTTTACCTCTGGCAATATTCCCTGTGTGCATGACTGTTATTTGAAGTGCTATATACAGTCACATGACCTTGTATTTGCTTGAGAGATGTTTTTGTGTGACTTTTTCTTGTAATCTTCTCTTTTTTTCTTTAAGTTTTTAATTTAGGCTGGAAATTCCACAAATGGTCTAAGACCATTGGCAAGATTTTTTTGGACAGGTAACAAAGCCAACAAACTTTGAGCTATTTCTAAGTTCTGACAGGGTAAAAATTATACTTATTTTTTTCCAAGTTTAAGAACCTTTCAAGCACTTTTTGATTCACAGATGCTGCAAAATGGTTGATCTTAAAAATAATTGACATTTTGAGGTGTTGGGCTGGAACTGAAAAGAAGTTTTTCTTGCTGAATTTGTCTGCATTCCAAAAGTATTGGCTCTTCTGCCACTACAAACTTAATTTATAAATGTTCAGCCATAGTTAGTTTTCAAGAACAGGTTATCAAGCAGTAAAAAACCCTATAAATTTATGGTTGAGATTTAGTGCTCCCATCTTGCATTCTTAGCATACCCAACTCCAGCTGCCTTTTAGCAGACCTGTCAAAGGGACAAAATCTCCTGCAGCTGATCCTGACAGCAGAAGGGTAACAGACATCCTAAATATATTTCAGATATCAAATAAAAAAAGATGCCCAAATCACTACACAGGGACAAGTTACACTGAAAAGGGATCAGTTTTCTCTCCAAGCCAGCCTTTAATTTCTCCTTTCCCTTCTCACCTTCCTCCTTAAGATCCATGCAGGAACTTTCCCCTCCTTACATCCATTTGCACAGTCTGGATTTTAATTCTTCTTAGGTTTCTAAAATATCTGTATGCTTAGATTTTGTTTTGTCTCCTGCTTTATAGCAATGGTTTAAAAGATGACACTGGTAACTAGATAACTAGAAAACAATAGCAATGTTATTGCTGCTGCTGTGTGTTTAATTAACACACTGATAATGAGACAAACTGCTCCTTCCAAAAGACAACACCAATGAAGGAGTTATAAAGTGTTCTGTGTGGTTTTTTGAAGCTGTGTTTTCCAGAGGATGCACAAAACGTCTCCCTGGCTCTGCCCCAAACAACTGAACTCTTTGGAAAAGGCACCTATCAAATCTGCAGGCAACTGAGGAAAAGAAATGTTACCTTGCTGCTACCACTATGGTTTTTTGTGCTGAATAGATGGTGAAGCAGTGTGGGACAGCCCATTCATTCTCACTCTCCTCCACCTGCAGAGAAAATAAAAAGTTTATCTCATCACTGCTAAGTGACTGATAAACACTTAAAACTCTTCTCCTTGGGTGGCTAGGAATTTGAGTCACATATGATTACAACCCAGCTGCAGTAAGTGCAGAACAGCTACTCTTTTATGAATACCACCTACTTCAAGTCTATTTTGGCTCTATATGAAAATCTATATTGTGTGTTTCTACTGCCTCACATCTAGCAGCACAGCACCACATCCACCAGGACAAGGAAAGGAGGGTTCTGAGCAGGATTCAGCTCATCACTTACCGGTGGGTCGAGCACTATTAGCTGCAAATCAAACACAGAAAGAACAGTCCCATTAGAACAGGGGGGCAGGAAGGCAGGAGGATTGATTATATGCCTAGGTGTGTGCACAGTGGGAAAAATGGCAGGAAAAATCCCTATTTCCAGATCAGCCTCTCACAACAGCATGAAACAAAGAGTCACAAGGGTGAGCTCCAGCTGTTCTGCTAGTGCAAGGAAAGAACAAGCTCATCACTCGCAGCCAAGTCTCTGCCACACAGGGTCCAGGTCCAGTCCACAGCCCCCTACAGCTGCTTTCTCTGGCCTGGGAGCAGCTGGCAGCTTTGGTCCTCATGCCCTGAAGGAATGCTTCAACCTGCCTGAAGGCAAAGTCACTTCCTTAACCTGTGGTGCCACTTGAAACCACTTACCAACATGCCGTGGAGAGGAAGATGTCCATGAATTTTGAACTGATTTGTCCCTGTCACCCCTTTGCTTGTGTACAGTAACATATCTGAGAACTGAAAAAGGCAGGAAGAGGACAATCAATATTCTGAAGACAGCAGGTAGGGCCAAGTATTTTTTGACATTTTTTTAAAAAATCTGTTTTAAAAAAAATTGTTTAAAGGCCACTGTAGATGCATGAAAAGACTTTTTTGGGGTTTTTTTTTGTAAATTTGGCCTGCTTTCTTTAAAACCAATCCTCAGCTTACTTACAAGAGAGGCAATTAATATTTAAAATTCTCTTAAAACTATGTGCCACTAAGGAAACAAGCTGACCCCACAGTATTGTCAAGTCACGCCCCATCTACAAATCTTTCAGTGTGTGTTTTCAGTTACGAGTGCTGATTTTCAACACAAGCACAGGAAAAGACACTTTCATGACAACTTTATCTTGAAGACTCTGGGTTTATGAAATCCAGAAGCAGCACCCACCAGAAAGAACATCCTCTGCTGTAAACCCTTCTTAGTGAGCTTGTACAAGCAACCTTCTCGGATAAACTCCTGCAGTGGAAAACTGAAAGTTAGGCAAAGCTTTATCTTTCCTAAACACAGAGAATTTTAGTGTTTTTTTTTTTTTTTCCTCATCCAAGAGTACATAGGTGTTGATTGATGCCCTGCAATGATCACTGATAGATTTGTTAAACACCAGAGGACACTTTCTCTTCTGTTTTATACCATGAATCAGCTCCTTGCTGTAGTCAGCACTTAAATCAATGAAACAAGAGAAGGGAAAGGAGCAGAGTTCCTGCTGGACACTAGCAGTCCACCTATTACACTTACATGCCACTGTAGTGATTGCCATAGCATCCCCAAACCATGTGTGATGCTCCTGTATTTATGCTCAGTATATCTATCAAAAACAAAGAAACAAAAACGAAGCACGACCAAAGTCCTGGAAAAAGAGAGTCCCAGTTTTGCCCAGTGATGTGATTTTCACCATCACTACATTTCTCTGTGCAGCCTCAGTCCACAGAGATTGCATCAGACAGACCTAAGCAGAGCTGGTAGTGGAATTCCTACTGAGTACAAGACAAAGCACTTCCCACTCAAACACAAGAGCACCCATACCCAGCATAGGCTGAACTGGAAACATGAAACTGTAGCCAAAGTCTAAGCAGAAGGATTTTTGATCTATTCCCTAGGACACCATCAAGACCTCCATGAAGACTATTATACAAAGCCATTACAGTCGTTCTATGAGAGAGAGAGAGGGGCAGTGATGGCACATACATGGTGAAAAGGCACTTCCTTGGCAATGAAACCACTAAAGGCTCTCAAAAACTAAGCACAGGTACTTACTCGACCAGATGCTGTGAGATTATCTATGCCAAGCAGGTCGTGCTGCAGCTCTGTCAGCTTCTGGAAATTCTCCAGGCGGATGAGACTCTGCTGCAGCTGAGATGTCATTTCTGTGACTTCCTTCAGTGCATCTGTAAGGAAAGCAGCATCAAGGGGATCAGAACAGAGCAGACAAACCAATTTCATCCGTGGAAAACTGAACCTGAAATTCATAGCCAAATTTAGAAAGGGACAGTTCAGTCACAAGGGACCTACAACAATCTAGTCCAACTGCCAGCTTCTTACAGAGTATTTTACAGACACCTAGGGGGCAAAATGGAGACTAGCAAGCAACTTCACAGCACTTCCTATGCTTCTGAAGATTATTGCATACCTCAGGTTTTGCACATATAAGAAGCATTTACCACGTAGCCAAAAGTAAATGAAAAAATTGAAGCCAATTAATTCTGCCAAAGATTACTTTATAAATGAGTAGAATTTACTATGCAAGCTTTTGATGCTGCAAAACAATTATTTTTTGACACATTTTTCCTTATAAATGATGACAAGTTCTTAAAAATATCTACTTTTTTCCCCTGTGAAAAAAGAGGACAAGAAAAAGTTTTCCAGTTTTGGTTGAAACTTTAAGATCCATCAAGACTACCATAAGAAAAACATTTTCTGGAATGCCAGAAAAGCACTCATTCTGTGCAAAGGAAATAGTCTACATCTAAGTTATCTTCTAAATTATCCAAACTAGCAGCTAAGGCAATTTTCTGCCTCTTGTAGAAAGCTTTGGAGCCCTGCATCAGGGCATGGTAGGGGAGCAATGAAACGTAGTACTGAAAACCTCAAAGAAAGTTAATTTTAAAACACAAGCCAAACCTTTTTTTAATTAAATTAAGCTGCCTCCTGCTAGTCTTCTGTTGTTCTACTTGGTATATTCAGGTTTTTTTTCCCCTGGAATATTTAAGTTACAGTATTCACTAAGCAGTTTTGTTTTCAGCAATCTAAATCAAAGTTCCTGCGTATTCCACAGAGCTGCAGGAAAGAGTCAGAGAGGTCCTGAATGGACAAAAGGCATTTACACTGGGTTTGTAGATGTAATGCTTGTTGTCTCCTACAGGGTATGGGCAGGTTTTTGTATGTACATGGGAAAGGGCTCCTGCCTCACACGTGTACAGCTGAGTGCTCACTCACTCCTGCAGTCGGCGAAGTCCCGGTGCTCTGCTGTGTAGTGCTTGCAAAGCCTCCCCAGGACCAACTTGTAGTGCATCAGTCTCTGGATTGGTTTGAGCAGGAACATGTTGAGGGGCAGGTAGCAAACCTTCTGCAGCTCAAACTCCTTATAAACCATTTCCAGCTTCTTTAGGCGTTTAGATGCTTTCTCCAGTTCTGTCAGGACTTCGTTATGCTTCTGCAGGTAACTGGTAAACTCCTGTTGAATCATACCAAAAATTACTCGGATCAAAGAAAAACAGTCTTTAATAGATTCCACAGTGAATAAGAAAAAAAGACAGGCAGAAGTGAGCTGAGAGGGTTGTCTCCTCTAGGTTTACCTATCAGAGAAACCAGCAGGTAGCTCCCAGTCAGAGTCAGAGCAGGTGCCTCTGCAGCACTGTGCCTACAGGCCTACTTGGAATGACAAATGGCAGTCAGAACAGCAGTCACACACTTCTGCACTCCCATTCAAGCCAGGGGTTTTAACAGAATAATTACTCCACTAGTACAACACAAGTGTAACTGTCCTATGAAGGCTCTCTACTCCAAATAAAGGTGACTTCATTTCAGGAGTCACTATTCTGCAATTAAAGAACATTTATATCTTGGAATTGAACAACCTTCTCACAGAATCTCAGGCTGGTTTGTGTTGGAAGGGACCTTTAAGATCACCTAGTTTTAACCCCCCTACCAAGGGCAGGGACACCTTCCACTGGATCAGGTTGCTCAAAGACCCATCCAGCCTGGCCTTAAACACTGTCAGAGAGAGGACATCCAAAGACTCTCTGGGCAGGCTGTTCCAGTGCCTCACTATCCTCACAGTAAACAATTTCTTTCTTGTATCTAAATTTACCTCTACCCTCTTCAAATTTAAACCCATTCACCCTGCCACTACACACCCTGATCAAGAGTCCCTCCCCATCTTTCCTGTAGGCCCCCTTTACGTACTGGAAGGCTGTTACAGGGTCTCCCCAGAGCCCTCTCTTCTCCAGGCTCAACAAACCCAACTGTCTCAGCTTGTCCTCACAGGGGAGGTAGTCCTGATCATCTTTGTGACTCTCCTCTGGAGCTGCTCCAAAAGATCTGTGTCCTTCTTATACTGGAAGCTCCAGAGCTAAACACAGTGTTCCAGGTAGGGTCTCACAAGAGCAGAGCACGGAGGAAGCAGCACCT
>NW_008611756.1:0-329 GCF_000691845.1 Merops nubicus | reverse complement strand
ATAAGTCAAGCCCTCTTCTGCGGGAGTGCTCTCAGTTCACTCATGGCCCAGCCTGTATTTGTACCTGGGATTGCCCCGACCCACATGCTTGGCCTGGTTGACCTTCATAAGGTTGGCACAGGCCCACCTCTCCAGCCTGTCAAGGTCCTTCTGGCTGGGATCCCTTCCCTCCAGCCTGTCACCTGCACCACACAGCTCAGTGGTGTTGGCAAGCAGAGGGTGCACTCAATCCCTTATGAAACAGTGTCTCCATAGGGGAGAGTCTGAGCTGAGCAAATGTAGGAGATGGTGAAGTTAAATAACTTTTGTCTTCTGCAGAATAACCAATA
>NW_008611755.1:5370-14910 GCF_000691845.1 Merops nubicus | reverse complement strand
CTGGGCAGGGCTGACCCCTGCTGCCTCTGGCTGCCGGAGCTATGAGCCTCTGCCCCTCCCTGCCCTCTGCGCTGGGGCAGTGTGCTGCTCCCTGGGCTGCTCGGAGTGCTGGCTGTGCTGCTGTGGCCTTAAGGATTCTGTGGTTTTGTCCATTCACCCGTTTTCCCCTGAAACCGAGGGGCTCAGACCTGCTGTGTCCTCCCTCTGTGTCCCACCCTCGTGTGTCAGAGAAGCCCAGCGTGTGTCAGCCAGCCTGGCTACCATCAGCTCCCTCACCCAACACTGTCCTTCAGGCACAGGATTCCCTTGCCCAGTGCAGATTTACCTGCTCTGGAGCTGCTCTCCACAGCGAGGAGCTGGGCACCACTGACAGGAGCCTGACCACAGCCTCTTGCTCTTGATCACTATTCCTAACGCTGAGGACCTCAGCGCCAATGGTGGGATGAACTTTCTGGTGACCCTGGAGCAGGGGATGCAGGGGCAGCCCACAGACCAAATGCTCAGACCCTTCCCCTCACCTGCCAAGGGCACTGGCCTGTGCCCAGGGGAACGGTCCCTCCCCCTGGGCCCCCACCTTTCAGCACCAGCAGTGTACCAGGGCAGGAAGAACACATTTAACTGAGAACAACCCGACTTTATTGGTGCCAACGTTAGAGCTCCAGCCCTGGGGACTGTTCACAAGCTGTGGAGCTGGAGGGGTGTGTGCAGCTGGTGGCCCCCACGGCCCTCCCGGGCTGGAGTTCAGTCTTCATGGATGTTGAAAAGCTTTGCTACTTCGTTGAGGTCATCGTGCTCCTCCCCATCTTTGATGATCTGAAGGAGGGAGGGAAGAACACGTTAAAACCAGCACATACCATAAACCCCCAGTGCTGCCAGAACTCTGAACGTGGAGAAAAGCACCCTAACGCTGAGGACCTCAGCCCCAAGATACCTCCTGTAACTGCCCCAAGACAGAGCTGCCATTGGACACTGCACAGCTCTGCTCCAGACAGGGCACCCACACTGAGTTACCCTCACTTGGAAAGGGTGGGGGGTGAGTTCTCCACAGGAGAATCCCCCATCCACACGTGCCTTGCCAGCCAGCACCCCAGCCCTGCACTGACCTTCCGAGCAATGGGCATCCTGTTGAAGATGTTCCACAAGACTATTCCCACCACGACTTTATCCCTGAGGTAGAAAATGACGCCCTTGCCGTAATCTTCTCCTTGCTTCGGGACCTGGGGCGTTGGTGAAGAGCTTGGGGAAATGTGAACCTCTGAGGCTTCTGCTTCTGTTTCGCTCTCCGACCGAATCCCCGTCCCTGGCAGGGAGACAGAGACACCTGCTGCAGCCAGCGTGCCCGGGGGGGATGCAGAGTGAAGAGCAGGGCTCTGCCACACCCTCAGGTGCCCACCCTCGAGTGGTGGCCACCAAAAGGCAAATTCCAGTAACATGAGGATTGAAACAATAACATGAGGTAACGTGAGGATGAAGCAATCCCAGTGTGAGGCACCACACTGGCAATTCCCAACCTCCATCACTGAACACAACAGACAGAAGGGTCTTCTGCAGTCTGCTGCTTCCAGCAGCACAGACAAAACAAACACTCAGAGGCACAGACTCTCCTGTGCAAAACCTGCCCCTCGGGTGGCTATGGAGGAAATTAAGCTGCACTAGGAAAAATTCCAGTTGTGGTTAATGAGAGAGTTGATGTCTTCACGTATGGAGGTTCTCCTCCCCATCCTGTCTACCCCAGTGAGGCACCTGGAGTCCAGGGTCCAGTTCTGGGCTCCCCAGTTCAAGAGGGGCAAAGAACTACTGGAGAGAGTCCAGCAGAGGCTGTGGAGCTGCTGAGGGGCTGGAGCATCTCTGAGCAGGACAGGCTGAGAGCCCTGGGGCTGCTGAGCTGGAGAAGCCTCAGAGGGGATCTGATCAGTGCTGAGCAAGAGCTAAAGGGCCCCAGGGGGCAAGAGGCTGGGGCCAACAAGATGATCACTTCCAATCGGAGCCATGCTGGGATTCTTGGAGGAATGTTATGTTTTAATCACATTTTAATATCAAAACCAGCCTTTAAGGCTTGGTCTAGAGAAGAAGCAAACAAGTTGACGTCTCTAGTGCTCTCAGTAAGGTCAGACTCAGCAGCCACCTCTCAGAGGGAGACACAAACCCTTTGTGAGCACGGGCAGCTCCCCGGGGTGACCGTGGCCCTACCTGACTGCTCTGTGGCACTTTTTGGGGTGTCTTTCGCTGTTGCTTTAGCAAAGACTCCGACTGTTGGCAGACTGCTGTCAACGAGGCCGATGGCTTCGTACCCCACGTTGGGACCCAGATCGCTCCTAGGAACACAGCACAAAGATAATCAAATCACTTGTAGCCTCAGTGGAACAAACACGGGCAATTCCACGAGCCCCAGATCCTGAAGGACAGTGTTGTGGGAGCTCATGCTGCTCGGGCACCTGCTGCATGTGAGCTGGGGTGCCTGCAGGAGGCCACGCCAGGACTGTAAGGAGAATGTGGCAGAAGTGTCCCCAGCTAGGCTGAGTAAAGGGGTGCACCCCACAAAACAACGTGGGTATCTCTGTGTGTGCATGGCTGCCTCCCTGGCCAGGGTCCTCCTGCACAGACTGGGGGCACTGAAGGGAACACCAGTAACGTGTCAGCTAAGCAGAGCAGGCACCCAGCAGTGGGCAGGTCAGAGCGCAGGAGGAACCCTGAACATCCTGAAAAAATCCTGCCAAGTGCCAGCTTTTTAGGGCAGGAGCAGGAAGTCTCACTGGGTGAGGGCTGGCAAACCCCCAGAGCTAGAGCCTGCCAGCAGAACACGGGACTGCAGCTCAGGCCCTGCTGCTGGCATCTGTGTGTGCCAGAGCATCCCGAGGCAAAGCACACCCCTGACATGGAAACTGCTGGGTGCCTGTGGGAAAGCAGAGTGAGGAACTCCTGTGGGTCCTGAGCCCGTGGGCCACAGAGTGTGCAGGGGAATCCCAGCAGGCACTATTTCTGAGGTGATTTCTCTAAGAAAAGTAGAACTCTTCTCCTCTTAAACCCTTGCTAGCTTTAAATCCTGATCTTGAGCTTGCAAGGCTTTGGGATTTTATTTGGTTTTGGGTTTGGTTTTGTTTAAACAAGAACTTCACCGAGATGCAGCAGAACTGCCCCTGTTTCTCAAGACCTCTCTCTGGAAAACAACATGCTTCCAGGTGTGCTCCTGAACACAGCTACCTGCTGCCAAAGCATCAGCCTGGCTCCTCAGCAAAAACAGGCAGACTGTGCTGGGGGACTTCAGATCCCTGTCTCAGAAAAGCTGCTGCTCAACACGGCCCATAAACCAGCCTGTTCTGAGGAAAGGGGCTGAAGGGGAGAAACTGGGAGCTGCAGGAAGGAAAAACATTTCAGGGAGGGCAGGGCAGCAAACACTCCAACACTGCCCCACTCCCTCAGCTTCTGGGCACAAGGAGCTGCACGAGCCCCTTGCTGAGGCAGTTTCACTGCAGTCAGGAACCAGCAACCTTTACAAAGTGTGTCCTGTCAGCGCTGCCACGAGGTGGCCAGGAAGCACCAGGAGGAGGAATGGGCGTTACCAGAACATGGACTGATGCCAGTAGGGCTTTGCAGCTCCTGTCATGTTTTCTCCAGCTAGTCTTCCACTCACAACAGCATGATCGTGGTGCTCAACCCGCCTCCTGCCCAGCTTGATGTCATAGAAGCAGGCAGCATCCCCTGCCTTAAAAAGAACCATTTGGTGAGGACCAAACCATAGCAAGCTCAACACCCAAACAAATAAGGCACTAGGAGGAAGACAAAGTGCAACTATGAACTGAGTTTTCCTGAGAGCCCTCCATCACCACCACCACCTCCCACTCCCCAGGCTACACAGCTCCGAATTTCTCATCATTTTTACCTATCTCTGTAAAAATAAGACAAGACCAAGCACGTTTCTCCAGAGGAATCCAAGTCTCAACTCCCACCAGGAGGACTCTTACACCACAGCTATGTTTAGGTCACCCCAACTCTTCTCACACAGCACAGAAGTTCAGCTGCTGGCACCACCACAGCTCTGGAGTGTGCCACGGTGTGCCAGCGGGCACGGGGCTGTGCCCGGAGCTGCCCCACGCTCCCTGGGTTTGCCCCACTCCCCGCCCGAGGTCCTGGACTGCGTGTTCTGAGGGCAGCAGTGCAGGCAGCAGTGCAGGCAGCAGTGCAGGCAGCAGTGCAGGCAGCACCCCTCTGCAGGACTCACCACCCAGATGTTGGAGCGCGCCTGCAGCTCCGCGTTCACCCGGAACCCGCCGAAGTCGGAGTCCACCTCCAGCCCAGCTGACTTGGCCAGCTCCACGTTGGGCTCCAGCCCCACTGCAGCCACGATGTGATCGGTCTCCACCTGTTTGGGAACCCACCAGCATCACCTTCACTCTGCCAGTGCCTCTGCCAGCTTGAGGCCCTCCCTGGCTTTGTGTTTACCTTCCGGCCGTCTTTGAGTTTAATCACCAGCCGATTGCCACTGACAGAGACAGACTTGACCACGGCGTTGGGCATGACATTAACACCCTCTGGAAACAGACACAGCACACAGAACAGCCCCCTCAGGGTAGACCTCAGCCAAATGGGGCATCTCTGGTGCAGCGAGACGCAGGCAGAGCAGGGGCCAGGTTAGGAACCAAGGGAGAGGCCACCTGATCTCTGCAGCATGTGCCAGCACAGCTTTGGGGGAAGCATGAGGAGAAAGAAACCCAGCTCAGAGTCTGAAAGAGCTACTTAAAGGACAATCAGAAGTGCACATCTCATATGATGACAAGGTCCCAGCCAAAGCTGCTCCTGAAGACAAGGTCTTCAGGCCCTATCAGCATTCAACTCCCTATGGCTCTGTCACAGCCAGACCCAGAGGCCCAACAGGGCAGCTTCTATAAATAAAATCCAGTAGCTCAGACCAGTGATAGCAGCCCCTGCAAGCTGCAGCCCCAGCTGTCCTCCCAGTTGGGAGACACCCAGAGCCTCCTCCCTCTGTCCCCACTCCACTGACCATCACCCAGGAATATACTCTACACTTAATGGGGCTGCACTCCCCAAGGAAGAGCCCACAGCAGCCACAGGCCCTGGTGCCACTCACGCAGGGGGGCACTGATGTGCAGCCTCACCTCTCCTGACTTTCTCTGTGGTCCAGTTGCTCAGATATTCAGGCAAGACTTTGCCCATGTTGCCGTTCTCTGGAAAGAGCTGAATGACCTCCAGGCCTCTGGTTCGTGCTGGAAGGAAAGCAGAGAGCAGGAGTCTTACCACCCATGGGGAAAGAGCAGCAGCACTCACGTCAGGAGACAAGCACATGCTTTGCTCTACACAAGGAGCTTCACAGCAGCTTCCAAAACTGAGAGCTGTGGCTCCCAGACCTTCCAGAGGAGTCGCAGAGTGACTGACCACACACCTGCAAACTCCAGGATAACAGACAGCAGACTTTAAGCAAAAATGCTTGATGTTTTGGAGAAAACTTCCCTTATCAGAAAAATTACCAGAAAGATGCTACTCAAAAAGCTGTGCATGCTTGACAGTAAGAATCCAGTTGTTCACCACCTCTTTGGAATAATGAACAGTTTCAGGGTGGCTTTTAGCATTGAGAGCACAAACAAAATGTTTTACAGGGCAGAATGACTTCACACCACGTGCTGGCCCGTGGAGCTTCCAGGCAGCCCAACTGAACACACACGGGGTGGTGAGGGGCTGCCTGACAGCTTAGGAGAGAAAATGGAAACCCAGGCCACACAGCCAACACAACACACCAGTCAGGGGGTTAGTTCGGGTTGTTTCAGGCAAACCACAAGTCTCTGCAAGAACTCTGCAGTCAGGGAATGAAAAAGATGTGTACAAGGTCAGCACACTCACCTCTCCTCCCCAGAGCACAGGCCAGCTCGCTGCCCAGAAAGCCACCACCAATGATTGTGATAGACTTGACTTGTCTTGAAATCTTCTCCAGGTTTCTGAAATCCTCAATCTGAAAGAAGATTTATCCCCATGTCAAATACCCTCAGACAGGAAGATACTTTTCTGCAGCTTCTCCCTTTGAAATGAGAGCAACTCTGTCCCCAGCTTAGAACAGGAAACATGTTTCTCCTCACTCCTGTTCACCTATTGCACAAAAAAACCTTTGTCATGTTTATGAAAATTCCTCTGCCCAGGCAGTCCAGTTCCTGTCTTTTCCCCTAACTTTCAAGAGCAATTGCAATGACATTTCTAGGTGCAAATGTACTACAGAGAGCACCACAAGGATGCCACAGCTCATGTCATTCTTCTTTCCCTTTCAACAGCTAAACAAACCAGACCTTAGGGGAACTCCAGCACTGAGCAGAAGGTTATAGAATCATAGAAGTGTTTGGGTTGGAAGTGACCTCTCAAGGTCATCTCATCCAGCCCCTGCAGGGAGCAGGGACACCCCCAAGCAGAGCAGGGTGCTCAGAGCTCCATCCAACCTCCCCTGGGATGGCTCCAGGGATGGGGCAGTGACCACCTCTCTGGGCAGCCTGGGACAGGGGCTCACCACCCTCAGCATCACAAATGTCTTCCTTCTAGCTCACTTAAATCTCCCTCTTCTAGTTTAAAACTACCACCTCTTGTCCTGTTGCAGCAGGCCCTGCTAAGGCCTGTCCCCATCAGGTTCCCCCATAGCTCCTCATTCCTGATTCACTCCCTGGACTAGATTAAGGAGAAAGTCCATGCCTCCTCTACATCCCATGTTTTCAAGAAAAGTGGAGTTTGTCCACAAAAGCAACAGAGAAGGCCACTGACCAACTTTTATTCACTTTGTCCCAGGGCACAGGATGAAGGTGAGGAAATGCCTGACACAGGCATGGCTATCAGCTTATCAGATCACCAGAAAATGATCTGAGCCAACCCGAGAGCTACCGTGAGCTAATAAATAATCACATTATTACAGCTCTCAGGCCTGAGGCAAGCAGACAAGAGGTGGAGCAGACTACACCCTGTTCACCTCCATGGGGAAAAGGAATAAGGAGCAGATGGCCTCGTGGTCACCAGCTGAGGGAGGCAGCTGTCCAGGCAAGGCATGCTGGACCCACAGCAGAAGAGGTTACAAGCTGGAAATAGTGGTTGTGGCTCTGATTTTCCCAGTTTCAGCCCAGGACTAGCAGTGCCTGCAGGTTACCTTCCTGAACAGCGTCAGCCTCTGCTGCACATCCTTCCCTGCTCTTTCAATGGCTGGGAGGTTCCTTGGAGAGCCACCTGAGGACAAGGGGAGAGAGGAGAGAGACTAATGATGCTGTGGCCATGCCCGTGGCAATGCAGACAAGGCAAAGCTATCTTCCAGCTGGACTCCTGCAGTATGCTCTGTTCACTGTTGCTGTCCACGTTTGGACCATGGAAGACCCTCTGTGCGAGCAGCAGCTGGCCCAAGAGTCACCCAGGGGAAGAAGATCTAATGCTCTGCACCTTGCTCTGCTGACTGCAGGGGCCCAGCCCCATCCTGACCACAGAGGGCTGCAGAACTGCTCGGGTCAGATCCTGCACCAGCACTCTGGCCAAGCAAGAGCTGGCTGTGCCCCCTGCTGCTGCTACAGGCAGGGCTGGAAGAGGCTGGCCTGTACAGGAGTCCCTGAAGCCAGGGAAGTCACCTTTTCCTCCTGCTCTGTGGATTTTCACAGGGCAAAGCTTTCAGTGTCCCACAGAAGCTGGCTGATGTGAGGCAGGCCAAAAACCCCCTGCCCTGGTTGTCTGTGTGACTGTCCTTCAAGTGACTGCCCTACCAAGTGTCTCACACACTGCAGAAACTCCCTTGTCAGATAAATGCCACAGAAATAAAAAGCCTGTCACAAGATGAAGAACAAAGAAAAAAAACCCTAACAGCTCACCAGTGGCAATCAGACATTTGTCGTAGGATATCTGGGTACCATCACTGAGCTTCACAGTGTTGCCTCTCACATCCATGTGCACAACCTGCACAAGAAAACACACAGGAGCTTGAGTCCAGCTGCACAGAGAACTGGTCAGAGAAGCAAACTGGGAAGTGACACTCTCCCACCCTGAAGTTTAGGGGGGAGTGGGAGAGGGAAATGGAGAAGACTGGAAGTAGGAATTGAGACAATGTCTTTGGCAGCCACCCTAGATCAGGTGGATCCTCCCAGGATCTAAGAAGTGGACTCGACCCCTGGTGTGGTTCGACAGACAGAGGTGTCCCTGAGACCTCACGCCAGCATCACAGGACACCTGAGGGGGCAGGTCTGTGAGAGGCCTCACCACACACTCCTCCCCGTTCCTGCTGCCTCTGCACGATGCTCTTGCTGATGTCATAACCATCATAACTCAGACTGCTCTACATGTTCTTGTCCCATGCCCAAGCTCTGGATCTATCCTTCCCCATCTTCCCCCAGCTCACTCCTGTTCCTCACGGCTCTTCCTGTGTTCAGTCCTCACTCCCGCTGTCCTTAGGACAAGCCAGGGCAGTCTCCACTTCCTCACGTGCCCCCTCCCAGAGCTGTGTGCTCCCTCCTCCCGAGCCAGCCCCCCCAGCACAGCCCCTGTTCAGGCCCAGCCCTGGGGAGGGGCTGCACGGGGCGGGCTGTGCTGCACCCACCTTCCTGCCGCTCAGCACGGCCACGCCGCCGTTCTCCACCGAGAGCAGGTCCCGCACCGGCACGTAGAACGAGGGAGGCTGGAAATAGATACTGAAAAAAGCCCCGTTACCAAAGGGGTTCTGCCTTCCCTCAGCTCTCCAGCAACCACCGAGGACACCCACAGCTCTACCCATCTGTAACAAGCGCCCAAATTCTTATTTATCTGACTTTTTAACCATCGGGGTCTTCCCGCTGCTGAAGTTCAAGGGTTTAGATCAATAAGCCTTGATCACAAAAGTCACAAGGATGAAACGTGAGGCTGCAGCTGTGCTGTGAACTCTGACACTGTCTCCTCCCCTTCAGCACTCGCTTGTCTCAGGGTTCTGGCAGTGGTGGTGTCTGCCCGAGGGGACAGCACGCACACCCCAGGGCTCCCTTCCCACACAGAGACCTCCCCACACCACTCTGCAGCCCCCCAAGCTCTCTGGAGGTTCCCTCACAACAACTGTTGGATCGACGCTGACTTTCTGCTAACCCCTGCCCTTCCTCCCTGCTCCCCAGCACGGCACCTACCTCCTCTCCTTCCCGTTCCACTGCTTGAACCGCAGCGTCTCCGTCACGTTGGGATCGTCTGAAAACCACAGCTCTTTGGAAAGAGGGGGACGCATATAGGGCAGGGCAGGATCCTCAGACACGATCAGCACCTTCAGAAAGCCATTGAACTCGGCAGCTGCACGGGTGCCAGGCACAGAGCAGCCCGTGTGGCTGAGGCTCTGAGGCACCCCCGGCCCCGCTGGCCCCGGCAGCTCTGCTCTTACCCGGGCGCCGGGGTCCCGAGCCCGGATGGATCTGGCAGCAGCAAAAGCAGCAGTTCCTCCACCAATCAGCACGAAGGGGACGTCAGGTGACAGACAGGACAGCTTACTGCACACACAGCAGGGAAACTGGCCCTGCTGACACAACAGCCCACGCCACCGGAGGCCTTTCCCCTACAGACTCCCTCGGG
>NW_008611755.1:0-5329 GCF_000691845.1 Merops nubicus | reverse complement strand
CCTTCCACCCCAATACACCTCCCAGAACCACGCTGCTGCTTCACTCAAAGGTGGCTCCCCACAGAAATCGAGCTGTCAGATTTCAGCAGACATTTTCCTAGGCTGATCTGCACCGCTGGGCTTGACAGCGACCGCAGAGCCTTGGAACAGGCCAGCAGCCCAGCTTCTCCCACACAGCTTTAGCTCCTCCATTGCAGGTCTATTTTCCCCTGGTTTAAGATGTTCAGAATAAGAATCATCTACAAAAGAGGCCTGGCACAGTGCTGCTCGGGCAGCCTGTCCCCAGGCTCCCAGCCCTGCCCTGAACGGCTGCACCTAGGAGCTGTGTTCTATAAACTCAGCCACTGGGGAACAGGAGCCTGCTGATGTCTGCACAGCTGGCTGAAGCGTTTGCAAAGTCTCAGGCCCACAGAGATCATTTCCAGCACTGCAGACACAGTTTCAGGTTTGTGCAGGATCAGGACAGGTGAGATCACACTGAGCAGCTGATCTGGGACAGCAGACCCCTGCCTGGCCTCTGCTCTGGCCAGACAATGACCCAGCACTTGGCTTTACACTGAGAGAGTCTGCTGAGCTGGGAAGGGGGATGCAGCCCCAAGATTATTCCAAACACCAGGGAAAGGGCTATGGCCTAGGTGTCATTCCAATGAGAAAACAATTTTCACAGTTCTTTGGGAAACACGAACTGCAAAGCATGTGAGCTCACTGCAGGGCTTCTTCAGGAGCACAGGCTGGGCTGGGAGCACGACCAGAACTCTGTGCTGGATGCTGGTGAATGGTGTCCAGGAAAGCCAAGCTCCCTAAAACACCATGGCACCTCTTTCTGTGGTTGCACTCTGAAAGGAGCCGAGCTCCTGAGCTCCCAGCAGGACACACCTCCTCCCACACAGTTCCTAAGCAACACACTGTCAGCCCGAGCAGAGGAACAGGCCAGGCAGTTAAACATTACCAACAGGTCTCACCTGCTGTGCCCCGAGACGCAGCATCTGCACCTGCAAGAGAAGACAGGGGCTGAATCCAGCAAAGCCACGCAGGAGCTGCAGCCCGGGCTGGCTCTGGGAGCCCCTGGCACTAACAGCCTGGCCACCACAATGGGACAGTCTCCAGCAAGGTGGACTTACTGAGACCTCTGCTTCAGCACTTAGGCTCTCACTGCCTGTCCTCCAGCCTCAGCCCTGACAAAGGCGTTTCCTCCCCTCCCTCAAACCAAAGCAATCCCTCTTCTGTCCTGTCTTCCTGCTGGTTTCCCAGTGGAGTGACCCAACAACCCAGCTGCTAGGACCTAGAGCCACTGCTGCTACAAAATGTACCATGCCTTGGCTCAGTAATTCAGGCACTGCAGTTTGAGATCTCATCAATTAAAAAAGACCTTCAGCAAGCAGCCTGTGGTCCACAAACAGCCTGGAAAGCGTTGTCAAGAGCCTACAAAGATGCTGAGGGGACTGTCTTTGTGCCAAGGACAGGCTGAGTGCCCCACGGCTGTTTAGTTGGAGGTGAGAAGCCTGAGAGGGGATCTGATCAGTCACAAAGGGGCCCTTGTGGGGCAAGAGGCTGGGGCCAGACTCTGCTCAGTGGTGCCCAGGGACAGGACAAGGGGCAACGGGCACCAACTGGAACCCAGGAGGTGCCACCTGAGCAGGAGGAGAAACTTCTCTGCTGGGAGGGTGCAGAGCCTGGAGCAGCTGCCCAGAGAGGCTGTGGAGTCTCCTGCTCTGGAGAGATCCCAAACCCTCCTGGCTGTGCCCCTGGGCACCCTGCTGGGGGTGAGCTGCTGGAGCAGGGGGTTGGACGGGATGGTCCCCAGAAGTCTCTCCCAACCCCACCCTGCTGGGATCCTGGGATTTGTTTTAGAGGTTAAATTGGCCTTCAGAGGTCAGGTCAGCAGCTTATGAATAGCCCCAGGCCCAGCTCTGGACCAGGCTGGCACCCACCAGAAGCAGACGACTCACTCTCTTGAGGTCGCGCCGTTATGGTCGTGACGCGGCTGGTGAATCGCTCTTTGTTTTCTCTCAGTGTTTTGTATACCTGGAGACAGACAAGGAGAGATTTACCTCGTGTACCTTACAGCACTGAGGCACTGCTCTGCTTCTCACCTCGACAGGCTTTTGTCTCCTGCTTGCCCAGAAAAGCCAGCAAGAAAAGAAAGCCTCCAAAATACGAAGGCTCAACAGGGAACGCTGCAGCCAATGCCCAAGCACGGCATCCAAACTGGACTTCAACAAAACTTACTGCCTTTGGGGAGCTGAAATCCCTCTCAGTCCCTCAACATTCTGCATTTCACCCAACTCCATAGTCAGGTGTTTGGTAACACAGCCAACAGTCACAACCAAGAGCTAAGGAATTTAATGCCAGGCACGGAAAAGAGCGGAGGCAGACAAAAGCCTGTCCAGGGAACTGAAGCAACGTCCAAAACATCAGTAAACAACAACTCATTGGTGTTGAAAAGAATTAAGATAAAGGTATTTTCAAAGCGTTTTGCTTACACATATAAAAGTCAAGGTTAACAAAACCACTCCTGCTTTTGCAAGCAGGACCATGAAGCTCCTAAGCGAGTCCGAAGGGCAGCAAAGAGCAAATTCAGCCTGATCCCTTAGGGGAAAATGGCCATTAATACACAGGCAAAATACCAAATCAGGCTGCAGGGGAAGTTTTTCCAAAGGGACAATGCCAAGTTCTTTCTGGTCAGGAGCAGGGCAAACAGACCCTCTCCCAGGTAACAGAGCAGCCTTCAGTGCTCTGCTGAGGAGAGGTCACAGTCTCAGAGCAGCTCTCCCTCCTCTGGCAGACTTCTACTGAGTTGACAGTTTCCTTTTTTGTAAGCCAACATTAATTAGTGCATCTGTTCTGCCATCAGTAACTTGTGCCTTCCTGAGGGTTACGAATTTGGAGTTTAGATGTATTTAATGCAGAAAAGTTGGTTCCAAGGTGATATATACCACTAAGAACTACACTGCTTGAGAACACCACGTTTGTAAACTTAAATTATTTGCCAGTGTCCGTTGAAATGAAACACCTGAGGCCAGGGAGCACATTAAAATTAAATGGCTAACTTGGCCTGACATCCAGAGCAGCACCTCCCTCCACCCTCTCGCCCAGTTAGACACAGTTATTGAAGCATCTTACATAAGCTCCTGTTCCAGTGACTGTTCCTCCTACAATTAAGTACAACAATAGGTTGCTGCCGGCTTTGCCAGGAACACCTGAAGACGTCAGTGATCTAGAAGGGCATCTTAGGTGATGACATTGCAAAACTGTAGGTGAAGACAGGCAATGGAAGAGAAGAGAGGGACAGAGCTGAGTATTCAGGAGAACTCTTGATTAAATAGAAAAGCAGAACGTGCTTTGTAATTTCAGTTACCTCGTTCATCAACAAACCCACGGGCGGGTACAGTAAAGAATGTTTAAAGGGAGTAAGAAAAGACTCTTCCTCCATGCACTGTTTTGAATTGCTTTTATTTCCCAGAAGCCTTCTGCACATGACTAGGCTTTCCAGGAGAAAACCAGGACTTGAAATTTTTAACTAATACGATCCTCTAAGAGAAAGAGTTTTGAATCAGAGATCCGTGGGATTGACCTTTGGAGCCACGGGCTCCTGGGTAACGCTGCTGCTGCTGCTCTCCAGCTCTCCAGGAACGGCACTGAGCCCAAGGTGGCCTCCACAGAAGCCTTGTGCTTCTGAATCCTCCAAGCAGGACATAAATGAGCACTCACCAGGCTGGGCTGGTTTGATTTGCTCACACCAGCTGAACACCAACGTTCTGAATCAAGTCTGGGCAGAGAACGGCCTGTTTTGGGGTTAAAGGCATACACCCCCCAGCTCCCCCTGGCCTGCATGCTGCTGTCACAGGAGAGAACACAGCGAGCTGTGGTAGGTCACGGCGTGTAGGAAAAGGGTGTCTGGACAGTAAGGAAACCTACACGGTAACTGAAATTACAGCTTAGAAAAAAATGATCACAAGAAGTGAATTTCCAGCTAGCACAGTTCTCCCTCCTCGAAGTTTTCTGAAGGAGGAAGGAGCAACAGAGGTAAAAAGCTGAGTGGAGTGAGCTGAAGTCCAGAGGGAGCTGGACAGGAGAGCTGTTGGGTGGCGTCTGCCCAGGATCCACCTTTCTACTTACATAGGCACCTGCTCCTAACGATGACAAGCTCACAATTAGGACAAAAACTGAACTATCGCCTCTGCCCCCGGGCACACCAGAGCCAGCCACTTGTCTGCTCAGCTGCAGTTCCAGGGGAACATTCCAGCGCTCCAACAAGTTGCCTGAGGAATATAATTCGTTGGAGAAAAACACAAAGAGACTGTCAATACACAGTTATGCCTTGCAATCTAGGAACAGAGCAATTCCTGACGCCGAGTAAAGGAGAGCTTCCTTGGGAGAGCCCAGCACCACATCTGAGAGACTGCAGCCAATTACCCTCCACCACAACAAACAGCTCCAGGCACTCCAGGATACCAAAAACATCTGTAAGATCAAAGAGCAGCTCAACAAAGGAAGAGCAGGAACATCTACCAGGAGGCAGAGGAGCCTCTGCAGCTGCAGGTTCCTGACGCCGAGTAAAGGAGAGCTTCCTTGGGAGAGCCCAGCACCACATCTGAGAGACTGCAGCCAATTACCCTCCACCACAACAAACAGCTCCAGGCACTCCAGGATACCAAAAACATCTGTAAGATCAAAGAGCAGCTCAACAAAGGAAGAGCAGGAACATCTACCAGGAGGCAGAGGAGCCTCTGCAGCTGCAGGAGCCCTCAGGCCACGGGTTGAGGGTGCGCCGGGGCCGCGCGTGCCCGGCGCCTCTGCTGCCCTCACAGCTCCTCCCCGGGCAGGTGGTGGCCAGCGGGCACCTCTGCCCCACCTCTGCCTCGCCAGGACGAGCAGTCAGCCCATGGTCACACCAGCACAAGAACCCTTCGCCAGCCCAGCCCACTCCACGGCGGTCACAGTCGGCAGGGTTGACCCCACAGGAGGGAATCATAAAAAGAAAGCCAGGCAGCAAGCTACTGTACAGGACCTTTCCTGGCCATCTCAAAAGTAAAGTCTCTGGTTTGGATGTGAATGACACACATACTGGGAGACAAGGTATTTCTATGGCCATGGTAGTGTTGGGTTGACGGTTGGACTTGATGGTCTTAGAGGCCTTTTCCAACCTTTGTGATTCTAGGGTTCTGTGACCAGCAGGAGGAGGCTCCTGCTGACAGGAAGGACAGCCCGGATCCCAGGAGGGGACTCCAGATGATGGCGTCTCCTGGCGTGCAGAACCACAGGACCAGGAGCCTGCCCGGGGACAGCCAGGGAACGCTGCAGCCCGTGCCGCTCTCCACACGGGGCA
>NW_008611754.1:30957-113523 GCF_000691845.1 Merops nubicus | reverse complement strand
CCCCAGCCCCCTCCTCCCCCCCAAGTCTCTAAAGTGGAGAAGAGGATCCCTTTTTCCTCCTGAATGTACTTGTGATGCAAGTATTCATTAATTGCGGATGTGGCTGTACGCGGCGTGCGTGCTAAAGTACTGTCAGCTTTGTGTGGAAGACAAATGCAGGCAGGCTTAAAGAGCTGAGATTTTTATCTTTCTGCTCCTGGAAAATATGCAGCAAGTTGTCCCCATCTAGGGACTCGGCAAGGAAAAAAGATATTGTCTATTTTTGTTTTCTCTCCCTGAGATACAGTGAGGCAGGGGACTGGCTGCACGTTTCTTCCCAAGAGCAGGGCATCCCCATTCTGACAGAAGAATGTTTCTGTCAGGTTAAAAATTGTGAGACTTTTGTCATTTATACGTGGAAGAAGAGCAGAGGTCTTTTTCTTCTTCTATTAATCCTTTGAAACTTCACTGCTGAGGGTTCAAGGACAGACAGAGTTAGAAATACAGGTTGCGGGCACACAGAAAGTATTTTTCCTGTTTGTTACTCTGAAATACTCTGAAGTGGGAATTGGGATGGGTGGAAGTCTGAGGATCTTAGGCAGACCAGTGCAGTGGCCAGCAAGTGCTGTGGTGACTGTGAAAGTACCAGGGAGAGCACATGTCTAGAGGATCACGGAGTGGCTGGCACAAGCTTGCCTTTCAAATCAGGAGAGTGCAGTGATTCATTCCCAGGGCCAAGCTGGCGCAGAGGCCTGAATCTGATGGATAGGACATGTGGGACAGTCTCTTCCTGCAAAGGAGCCACCTGGACAGATGGTAAAGGCCAGGCCCCAGCTCAGTTTCTGATCAGGGTCCAAAAGCTAGACAGATAACTCTCTCCAAACCAACTGTGAGGTTGGAGAGAGAGAGAGAGAGGATGGTGCATGGGGAAGCAAAGAGAATCTTGGCATCCAGGTACCTTCAGAGCAGGGCTGTCCTGCTCCCAGAGGATTTCAAACTGAAGGAAATCCAAGTTACTGAGTTGATCAAATGCTCCAGTTTATGCATAAAACTGGAAACCTTTTGTTTCGAGGAGTGCAGAAGACAAAGCTGCAAGACTGAAGGGGATGAGTTTGTTGGCTTGCCTGGTGACTCCCTACCTGGAGAGGGAGCTGGGTAAGCTACTGCAGGCTGGTTCCCTGGGTGCTGCTGCCCCTGCTCTGCCAAGCTGTGTTTGCACAGAGCTCAAATAGGACTCTTTGCACTCAGAACCTGGCTCCCCATCTGCTCACCCACCGTCTGTCACTGGGAGGAACGTCCCCACTCCAGCAGGCCACCAGTCTGACTCCCTTAAGCTTTTGTAGCTTGTTGCCATGAGGATTGGATCAACTGTTCTCCTCTCCTGCTTCCCAGCACATCCCAGCTCCATCTCTGCCATACCTGTGCACTTTCTCACACACACGCTTCAGCTAAACACCTTTTGCTTGTTGCATTGTGCACAACATTAAGAGAGGTTTTTGCTTCATCCGTGTGAGTATGCTGTGTGTAAGAGATTTGCCCTTTATTATTCTTCTTTGGTGGGAGGAAGGTGGTTCTGTGCAGAGCTTGCAAGAATTTGTTTGCACTTTTATTAGTAGTGAGCAGAATTGTGTCTCTGGTGTGTGGCAGGAAAGCATCAGCCATTATTTTCAATTTTTATTTTAAATTTTTATTTCATAAGCCACAACAGTAACAAAAAAAACTCAAAACAGAGTGTCTGTGTCTTACCTACATAGATCTTCATCATCCTCTAGCTATATGCAGAACAGCCCATTTTCCCCTCAGCACTGTGCCCTGATGGGACTCAGTTCCTAAAGAAATGGGATTTATGATTCACACAGGTTTTTAATATGCCATCAGAATGCTGCTGTGTCTGAAAAGCTATGCCACTTACTTCCAATCCCAGCAGACCTTCTCACCAATATTGACTTGCAGATGAAAGCCACCACGTGCCTTTAAAATCAAGATAGATGCTGAGCCTGGTCAGCGCACGGTTGCAGGGCACAGGGATCAGCTCCAGCACAGGAGTGGTGGTGGCAGGGGATTTACAAGCCTTCACTCTGGCAGAGCATCCTCAGGGCTTCCATCTCTCCTCTGGTGGGGAGAAGCTGTTGGTGTGCAGCCCCAGGAGCCTGCTCCAGAGGCGTGGCTATGGGCAGCCAGAGCAGCTTGCCTTGCTCAGAGCCTGTCAGGGTGCAAACCAGGCAGTGCAGGCTGTCAGTGGTGACAGAGAGCTCTGTCACACGGGGCCTGTCCCCACTCCTGGCACCTGTGGCTCTCCACAGGGCTCGTGCTGCACTCCCAGCACGCGTGGCATGAGCCCAGGTTGCTGGTGGCTGCAGCCAGGCAGGGCCTGTGGGTGTTGCTGAGCACCCCGTGTGCTGTGGGTTGAAGTGCATGGTGTTGATACAGGTTCTGTGAGGGGCTCAGAGCCATGACTGAATGATCATGGTTTACTGGAGGCTGTGGTTTTCTCGCTCTCCTCGTGCACACTCCTCACAAATGCTGGGGGGGACTACAGGGGTGCTGTATCAGATGGATCAAAGACTGATTTTTGGCATTTGCAGTGTTTTAATAATACCCCTTTTCTGCCTTGGAAACAGAACACGACCAAGATACCTTCTCTGACTTTACTGTAGGTTCTAGACAGATGTATCTGATAAACTGTTTTCAGAGTTCAGGGTGGGATGGATCAAAGACTGATTTTTGGCATTTGCAGTGTTTTAATAATACCCCTTTTCTGCCTTGGAAACAACACAACCAAGTTACCTTCTCTGACTTTACTGTAGGTTCGAGACAGATGTATCTGATAAACTGATTTCAGAGTCTAGGGTGGGAATACTTGAATTGATAAATAATAAGGAAGGAAAGAGTCTGTGTACACGTGGGACTCTCGTGCATGTGGGACACTTGCAGATCTGTGTGAGGGGATATGAGTGCCCACTGCTCTCCCTGGCTCCATGTGTGTCATCTGCTTGAGCTAAGGAGTTTCTGTGGCTTAAGAAACTGCCCAACACTGCCAGTCTGTGTGTGTTTTCCTGCCCTTTGGGTAATGATCTGATCCACAGTGGTAGTTCAATTGGACTTTAGTCCCTTGTGTTTGCTGAGATGCTCACAGAGTTACACCACTTCAGCTGGTGGTGAGGCACGGTCAACTGATTATCTGTGTCAAAGCTATTTATTTTAGTCTTTTATCTGGTCCTTTTCTTGTTCCCATTGTTGCTGCAAAGTGAAAGGTGTAGGAGTTTTTCAAGCTCTCCACAGACAGTTGCTCCAGGAACTTTCTAACAAAGAGTAGAGGCTCTGCCCAGCAATCACAGGACTGTGTCTGGTCCTACGTACCCTCACCAGGACTGAGCTGACCCAAACCTGCAGGCTGATGGCCTGGCCTGGCCTCAGCCCATTCCCAGGGCTGTGTCTGGTCCTGGGTACTCCCACTGGCACTGATCCTGACTGCCACTTCTCTCTTGATGGTGCCTGAATATAGAGCTATCAGGCCTGAGGTGCACATCGATGCTGGAACAGAATAAACCCCCGTAAATCTCTGATTACACACATGATGATCGGCGTGCTGAGGCAATCCCACAGCTCTGATCTCCAAACAGAGAGGGGTGTTGAGATAGTTTGGCTGATTTGTCTCACAAATGAGAGCCAGGCTGATCAGGAGCAGTCTGTATTGCTTACTGAGGGAAAAGGAAGGTGAGGTACAACAGACTGCTGCTGTGACTGGACAAACAATTGATGCCCACCTGGATAAAATCATCCCGAGTACAAACCACTGTCACCTGGGCCTTTAGTCTTGTGGAATAAATCATGTTGTGCCCTGGATTTCGTTTCATAACGAGCTGATCATAATCACAAGGTGTCCCATATGGGAAATACAAACTTTTGAGCACTGATCTTTCTCCCTAGGCAGGGGAAGTTAAGTGAACCTAAAGAAACTTGGGGTTAAATGGTGAGTATTGAGGAAGACAAACTCTCAAAGATGTGAAAGCATTTCATTTGTTTCAGGTTCAGTTTCTAAATCTCTAAACCTCTTCAGGGCTTTGTGGGAGCTGTTACACAGGACCTACCACGTGCTTGTTCTCTCTCACAGGCTCTGCACTCCATCAGAATACCTCTTCTGTAGTGCATGAGGCCCTTATCTTCAGTCTGAGTTATCACAGATAACAGTTTTATTTCATCAAAACAAAGAAAAATGTTTCAGTCAACCTTAGCGATGATTATGCAGCCAAGCACAAGGAGTATAAACAAAACAAAACATATTTTCACTATGCAGAGCTTTTCATTCTAGATTAAAGCAAACAGCCAGAAAGAATATTGGTCTCCCATGAGAGAGCAATGTATTGGTGAATCTGCTGTAAGGAGATGCGGCAACTTTGAGAATGAAATGGCCGTTGGGGAGAATTTTTAGAAACAGATTTAAAGGGGAAATATGCAGAAAGCAAAGAAGGAGGAATTTCATGCTGCTCCCACCATCATCATAATAATACTTTGCCCAGTGCCGATGCTTTACTGCTCACTGCAGCCAGGAGGGAAATTCCCTGCCCACCAAACAAAATCAGCAAAAGGCAAGGCTGGCATTGCAGGCAGGAGAACTTCACGGGTGCATCCATCAAATCCTGCAATGGGACCAGTGAAGCACACAGGCTGCAAGGCATCAGTAATGAGAACTGGAGAATAGAAAACCCTCAGCTCTACGGGCTCAATAATTAATCAAAGCTGAAAATCTTTCTCACAAAGGCAGCAGCCCCAGCAAAAGAGAGAGCGAGCGTTTAAGGAGTTAGGGGTCTGAAGAAGAAAGGGGGAGATTTCAAAAAGGGATCAAGGGGTGGGGAGGAATGGCCACAGCACTTCCCTTCTTGAGGTTCTCATGAAGGCACTGAAGCCAGTAGGGTGATAGATGGGGATGATACTCATCTCCTTGCTTTTTCTGTGACCTGATCCATGTGAGTGTCTCTGCTAGGGACCAGCTGCTATGATAGGAAAGAGGTTGTGCTGCAGAGGAGCTCCTGCTCTGGGACCCTGCATCCTCTAGTTTTCAGGGTGACACGATCAATGTGTTTCTCAAAGTCTCTGTTCTAACATGTAAAGTTGTCTGGCAGTATTCCCAGATGAATCTCAAGGCTTACTTAATTATGAATCAAAGCCTTAATGTAATACTTGTGCTCCTACCCCTTCCAAACGGGGGACCTCAGGTTGCTCCTCACACCAAAGGGAGGAAGCGATTCATCTGTAGCTGGTTGTGAGTGGCAGATGCACTGCAGCAGCAGCAGATGTGATGGAAGAGCCTCGTGAACATGATTTTTGTGCACATTGTGAGCCACAGAGTTTCCAAGGCTGTGGGACAGCAAGTCAGTGGTAGAGTTTGGACTAAGCACTTGGAACTTTTCTGCTCTGAAGCTTGATGCTTCTTTTAAGGTATAGACTGAGATAGTGTAGAGATGGCTAAACCAGAGTCCAGTGGGTGTGTTGGCAAGAATGTTGTTCCTATGATGGTGAGAAATATGTGTCCAGGTGCCTGGGTTGCTGTGGGTGCACCATGGGGGCTGCAGTTCCCCTGTCTGGTGGTGAGCCCTCACAACTGAAGGAGCACCCTTTGGTTGAGAACTTGGCAGCAAATGGGCTCAGGAAAAGAGCTGTCGAGGGACGTTACTCTTATCTGCCACCCTCGTCTCCAGCTGTCTCTTGGACACATGACCCATTTCAAAGGCTTTGATCTGATGTTCCACATCCTGAGAGAACTCTGTCAGTTCTGTGTGTAGCTACATGATGTGCTTGATCAGGTAGAGTGACCCGGGTGACACCGCAGTCCCGTGACTCAGATCTGTACACCAGGGCTCTCCAGTGCACAAGGGAAAGGTGACTAAATCCTTGCCCCACCAAAGGTGGCACCTGGCTCTTCGTGTGACCTCCCCGTAGCAGGACCTTTCCTGCTACACCTCTCACCTGAAAAACAACATGCTGTTATTTTTCTGCAGATAAGAAAAAAAAAAGATTGTTGTTTACGCTTATGGGACCCACGTGAACAAAAATGGGGATGGGGACAAATTAGAATGGATAGATAAAATGGATTAGGCAGATAGATGGAAACCAAATTAGCTGTGAAGCCAGTGTCAAATAGAATAGAAAATCATTTCCACCCAATAGCCAGCTGAAAGATTTAGCAAGACAAGAAGGAAATAATCAAGATTGCCTAATTGCCAAGTAACCTCTCAGTCTTTCTTTTACTCCCTTTCCTCCCTGATACAATCTGTCTCAGATTTCCCTATTAAAATGGAGGAAAACATCTTTTGATCTGGTCTGCAATGTGAACTGCAAGACATGCTGAAAGAAACCCCCTCTGAAAGAAAGGCCCTTTGTGTAAAGCTATCTCTAATGTGCCATACGGCTGCCTCACGAGATTTTTGGCTAAAGGAAAGACAACATGCTTGCAAATACCATGTATGCTCTTCCCTTCTGGGCTGCCTCTGTTCTCTAGCATGTCACAAAGTTTTGATATGCGGATGGCTGGTGAAGAGCAAAGGAAATAGTGGGGCTATATGGGGTGAATTTTCTCTCCGTGAATTGCTGATAATCCCTTCCTAGGGGTGGAAAGGGAGAGCTTTGAGAAGCTGAAGAGGAGCTTTGGAATTAGTGAGAGCCCCTGGCCACTTCAACAAATAATGTTCAACATCAGTGTTCTTGGAAAAAAAAAAAAATAAACCAACCAAAATTCCTTACAGGAATTGCATGATGAAAATCTTTTCCTGCCAGCCTGGTAAAATGGGTCCAACTTGTGTTTCCTTTCCCTTATTTCTAAAGGGCTTACAGATATGTTAAGATTACAATATAACCTGTTGGTAGAAGAAGCAGGTAGGAGCTACATGTGTCAGGAGGCTGATAGTAGCCTCCCTAGATTTTCCTGCAGCTGACTTGTCCAGTTTCCACCCGTGGTGGGCTGACCGACTGCCAGGGCTTCCTAGAGGAGCTGGCTTGGGCCAGTGGCTCTGCAGTGGAGGTGGGGTGAGTTTGGAGCCCTTGCTGAAATGGTGTGTAAACACTAAATGTTGTTTTTGACTGAATGCTTTCTGTGAGGTGGGAAAGAGGGCAAAATGCTGTTTAGACTGGTTGTTTCATTTAAAATACTGTTAGGCCTGCATCTATGATATTTTCTTTTTTTTTCTCCTAGATTAAAAGGGCTGGAAGGCTCCCTTGAGAATATCCTGGTTGCCTTCAGAGCTGAGATTAGCTTCTGTTTTTAAGCCTTCCTTCATTATTGAAATTCAGAGAATTTCCTGAGTTGACAAAAGGTGTGATGTTTACTAAATGAGGCCAGTAGAAAGTTAAAATGGAGATCTCTGTGGTTTAGACCTGAGTGCCTCTGAAAGGCAGAGGTAGAGAAAAAGTGCTTGACCTTTTCAGCAAGGTTGGAGTGAAGATTCTGCTGTAAAAGCTTTCCAGACAGCACTGCTTTAAGTCCTGTCAAAACTGAGTCTTCAGCCATGCAAGGCAGAGTGGTGTCTGAGCAGGTATTTTGCTGCAGTGCTTGACTGGTTCTTAGAGGCCTTTGCCACAGTTAGAGACCAGTTTACAGAACTGTGTGAGAATGTGTCAGTTCTATAACCATTTATAAACCCATTTGCTCCCCACAGCCATTACATTAAGCAGAACTAAGTGAAGACTTTAATAATCATTTCAGCATTGCCCATCGTACTTGTGTTGATGGTGATGCAATGCAGGGGCAGAAGGTGGTGAAGGTTTGCTAGTAGAGTCTTGACTTGGACTCCTTGACATGCTGCCCTTCAGCACTTCACGTGCAGTATGAGCTGTCTCCCCATCAGTGGTGGCCCTAATCAGATTCACCAGTGATTTCCTGTCACCACAGTTGTATCACAATGCCAAATCTGCAGGGGCTGGTGGCAACACAGTATCTTCAATGCCAGCTTTTGGTCAGCTAACTTGCTGTGCCATTGGGGCTGCATCCCAGCCCTCCACAGCAGGAGCAGGGAAGTGGGATGGCTGGAAGTTGGCTGTGCTCAACTTGCCCAGTTGCCCTCCAGGACAGGGCCAAGAGAGAAAGGAGCTGCTACTCACAGGGCATCCGTGTAGGTGAGGGATGGGGCTGTACCTCCTAAAGACAGTCTGGGAACTCGTGCCATGTTTCTGACAGGAGCCAGAAGAATGGGTCTTATTCTTAAAATAAGTACCTGCTCTGAGAACCTGCTTTAATTTTTGCCCCTCAGGGAGATTGCTTTGAAGAAGAGAAAAGTGCTTTTACAGCAGAGTTGCAAGCAAATCCTTTCCCTTCAGTGTCATTTCCTACTTGTTGAGAAGGGGAGAGCAGTTCTGGGGAAAGGAGCATTGAAATCATCTTCTAAATCACTCTGGTTATGGATCTCTTTGGTACTGTGTGGAAACCTGGTGTAAATACACCGTTAAGAGCAGACCTGGTTGCAAACAGGGCCACACATAAGACAATGTATTCAGATGAAATGGGTGCAGTGAAAGCTTTAAGTAAGTAGCAGATAAAGGGGGGGAAATGCCTGTTAAATAAATAAGCACACACACAAAGACATGTACAGAGCAAGCAAGAGAAAAACCTCCTGTGGCCCTCCTGGGAAATAATAACATTACTGTAGGAGACTAGGCCAAGGAATGAAGCCAGTAAATGAGAAATATCTAGTATATCAATTCCATACCCCAGCAGTGAATTGTGCTGTTTTATACTGCAACTAAGGCTCTGGATTTTATTTATTAGCATAAAGAATCAAAATAAATATTGAAGATTCAGAAGGGAGGTCTGAACTGAATCCATTTCTCCAAAGCTATAGGAAGAGAAATGCGAGGAGAATGGCAAGTGCTAGGGTGACTAAGACCATCAGATCTGTGGAAGACTCTTCCACTTCATAGTTTCTGCCACACAGCATGACAGTAACACGAGAAAACCTGCCTCAATTTTCCAGGGATGTAGTTCTGAGTGATGTAGTACCCAGGGTGGAAGTCTAGCAGTTTCAAGGGCACCTTTGGAGGTCAGAATAACTTGTTTGTATGAGCCTTTTTTTTGCTGAAACCCCATTTACTGCTGATAGGTTGTTTTAACTTGGTCAGGAAACAGTTATAAGTGGAAATATAATGCATCTGGTATCTGATAAGGACACGGAATGAATGCAGTTTGCACAACACAGAGTCAAGGAAGGCAGCAAAAAAAAAAGTATCAAGGGTAAAAAAGTAGGGGAATGATTTTTCTTTTGTTTTTGGAATCTTAGGGCTTTCTTAGGTTTTGTTTACTTCTTGTTTTCCTGCTAGAGAGCTCGTGTCACCCACTCATCGTGTGCATAAAACCACAAGTATATAAATTACATCCACGGAAACGATGACTGAAGGAAATGGCAGCATTTGCCCATCTTTAGCATTTTACAGCTTAGCGTAGATGAAATCCCCAAATTAAGAATGAATATTTAGTTTTAACTCTCCTCTGCTGTACACATGCATTATAATAAAGCCCGTAAAGACAGTATAATAACATATCAATTTTCAAATAAACCAACGTGAGACATTCATATTTCTCTAGGAGCTTTGACAGCTGCCTAGGCTCTTACAGCTGTTCAGTGTTGGGGCTGTTTCAGAGCTTAATGAAGGTGGCTTTTGGGAAAAGTATCTGAACAATGCATTGTAGATGAAGAGAGACTCTAATGGCCATGATAGTCCAAGGCATGTGTGTGCTAACACATATGGAGTCTGGCAGAGAAATGGCACAATGAGCCCTTTACAGACACAGGTCAAGTCTCACACCCCTTGCTGACCATATCACTGTTGGCCTTTTGTTTCAGGAGGAGTGGCCCTGTAGCTTGGCATTGTTCTTCACATAGGTCAGGTGTCAATCTCTGACCACAGAGCTATTGGTTTTAGCACTCTTAACCCAGGCCCTGGGTTTTAGTGGCCTTCGTAGTAGTAAAGATTGTTTGGAAAACCCAGAGAATTCCATGACTCTTTCATAGTGACATCATAACCTCTTCAAGAAAAAAATGCTGTGCATTTATATAAGTGAATAAAATATCTTGTGAAAATCATTTAATTCATGAGCTATTTATATCTATAATGTCTAACCTGAATTAACATGTCTTATCAAAGGGACGTAGGTGGGCCTATTTTCTGATGGATTCTGCAATCTGTTGCTTTTATCCAGAAGGTTGTCTTCCTTTTTTTCTTTTTGATGAACTGCATTTTGCTTTTGCTGTGACAGATCTTTCAGTGCTAAAGATTTTATTATTCTTAAAGAAATTCACTAGGACCAGCATGAGTTGGGGTCAGCCAGGACCGAGCATAACAGCCCTTGCATAATTCTTTGGTGTTTGAGGTTAAGTCACCTCATCTGCAGTATCACCTTCCCCTTCCTGGAAACAGAAGTCGTTGAGTTAAATCAACATGCACATTCTGAAAATTGTCATAATCAGTTCTCCATGCAGTGAGCACACGTTATTTCAGGCTACTTCAAATTGGTCATAGGCTTATTGGTTGCAATCTGTAGTACAGGACTACCCCTCTCTCTTCTACCCCCTCAATGTCATGAGGATCAGGGACAGGGGACAGAAGCAAGCACGAGTTTGGGATGAAATATTATTCATTTGTTGAAAGGAGCAATAAAGGAAAAGTAAAAGATTTTTGAAACCTCTGAATTCAGATAACCTGGGCAATAGGTACTGAGTAACAGGAACAAAAGCTGTGATCCAGGAGACAGAAGGAAACAGAATATTGCTATTTAAAAGGAAGTAGTTGATGCTCTTTTGCTTTAGTTTGGATGTATCACATACACAGAAAAACTAACTACAGCTTATTGATTCAGTTTGATAACAAATTACATGTAAGCCTCAAATTAGTTTATGCTTCTGCACAAAAAGGTTGGCAAGATGTCACAAACCATGCACACTTAATACAACTCTGTGTGTCTGTTACTCTAGCAAATAGCTGATGAAATTCTACAGTCATAAATTACCATTGTAAAACTCTACAGTCATAAATTACTATTCAAAAGTGTTTATAATCTCAAGGGAAAAGAAACCTAAATCTTTGAAATACAATGCACAGTGCAGGCAAAATTATTACAATACATACCTTAAAGAGAAGGTAATTTACTGGTAAAGTTTGTCAATTATTACAGGCAAGCCTACAAGAGTAATAAAATAAGCACAATGGCATACATGAAAAAAGAACCCATGAAAGAGGCAGCTTACATATCTGAAGTTTTAGGGAAAAAAAAGTCAGATTTGGGAAATCACTTATGCGTCTCCATCTCAGAACTCTGTGTAGAGATGGGGAGGAGCATTAAAATCATGTTGCAGATGGGGTAAATAGAATTGCTTACAATTACAAACTAGATCAGTGGCAGAGCCAAGAAAAGAAGCCAGATTTTCTCTTTCTTCTTCACTTTGAATTCTGTGTCCAATTTAGTGAAGACTGTGGCTCTAAAGTTAAATTAAATGAGTTGTGTGTTCTCCCTCTCCCCTGACCTGTATAAACATAATAGTCCAGACCCTCAGCTGCTGAAATCACTGCAGCTCCATCTGGCCCATTAATGTGTGTGTACATGCCAGTGGACAAGATTGCAAGTTGTTACCTACTCCCTGCCTAACAAACCTGGCAAAAAAACAAGAGTAATAAACACATAAAACTGTCATTAAAAAAACTGCCAGCTTAGGTCTCAGAGATTCCTCCCTCTGCACCATGATGTTGAAGATAATACACAGCTAAAAATCCCCCATCTATCAGTCTACCAGTAAAGGACTATTCTTCCAGTGGCTGTTGAGTAGAATTCTGCAAGCCTAGTATAAGTAGCCTACATATATAATAAGATTCTTCTCTCTTTTTGGGGGGAGAGAGAGAAATCTGGTGGCTTTATGCAGGTAACAGGTTCCTAGTACCATGTTTTTATAACTCTACTAATGGAATTAATGACAAGATTAGCTTAGCACATCAAGATGATCTCTCACGTGAAGCCAGCAGAATGTGATGGCAAAGGGCTGGTCGGCAGGGATGCTTGGTGATAACTTTGTTGTTTTATTTGGTGTGAGAAAGCAGAAATGTACTTTCTCTAGCCTCGGTGACTGGGATTTGGCAATATTCAGAAGTGTTTTGCCATGTGGGAAATTAAAACCTGCAAGTACAAAATTGCTTATTTAAAAACAAAGAACAGCAACAAAACCCGTGTTAGTTCAATTAAGGGGTCAGTGCAGGGAAGCCAAAATAGATTTTTTATTTGCTAAGAAGCAGGGGACTGGAAAAAGATACATCTACGTAGCAGATATTTCTAATTAACCAGTGAGAGCAAAGGCACTTGTTCCACTTAATCACGAAGCAACAAAATGGAAAATAGCCCTTCTCATCTCAAGAATATGCTTTGGAAAACAAGCCAGGATGAAGAGAGAAGCTCATGACATTTCAAGAACCTATTCTGCTCACCCTGTTTCCCCACCTCCCCTCCACCCTCTTTGTCACAAAGGCTGCCTGAGCCTACAGGCAGGTATTTGGGTTTGGGTTTGGTTTAGGACTGGTTTAGCTGTTTATGGTGAGCAGATGGGGATTTGATGTTACATTCTGTTTCAATTGTCTTTCAGTGAAACTAATTGCAATAATGATCCTCTTTAGTGATGTAACTCCTGTTTGCAGAAGTGTCCTACTGTACGAGCATTAGAATCTAAGGAATTTAGAGTCCTGTGTCTAAATACAGGATTAATAGCCAAGACAGTGTGAGGTGTCCCTGCCCATGGCAGGGGGGTTGGAACTGGGGGAATCCTTGTGGTCCCTTCCAACCCTGACAGATTCTGATTCTGTTTTAGCAGAGGACTCAGTAGTGTTGGCTTGATGGTTGGACTTGATGATCTTGGAGGTCTCTTCCAACCTAAAGGATTCTATGATCCTCTGATCCTTGAGCAAAATCTTGGATTCAGGCAACGTGGTACTTGAGAACTCAAGCAGAACTTCACATCTTACTCTTAGGTCTTTAGCTGCTGCCAAACCACCCGAGCTCCCAGGTGTCTGTTTTGGGTCCAGGCCCCCCGTGTTGCCCCTGGAGCGTGTTGGCTCTTGCATTTAGGGCTCTTTTCTAGGGCACTCCCATCTGCTGCAGTCCCCGTGCCCTCCTCTGCATTGCACATGCCTCCTCAGCTTCCTGCTCATCCAGAGAATGGAAATCTATTTCAGTTCCATGAGGCAAGGGATTAGTTTGATGGCATATCAGAAAGGCACTGAGGCTAACGTGACTGTGTCCCAAGCAGCAAGGAGCATGGGGCTCCAGCAAGACCTGTGTTTTATGTCCTATCTCCAAACCAAATGAAGAACTGCTTTTTGATTCACCACTTTTAGCTCTCTGGGCTTAGTGAATTCTAGTAAAAAGTGAGAGACAGCTCCTGCAGGCTCAGGGCAAGCACAGCCTTAAGTTTCATGCATACATACAGCTCTCCTAAACACACCTTCATGCTGACCCTGCAGCATATCTTGGTCAAATTCTTCCTCCCCTAGTCCCCTCCACTCCCCTCACCAGTCTTTCCTTGGCATTTCTGTTGTGACTTCAACTTCCCTTTTAATATTGCAGGCTTGGGTGCCCCTTATTTTGGGTGAGACTTATGCTGAGCTGTGCAGCAGGTCTTGTGAAGGGTCTAGGGTGAAGGCTTCTGAATTCATTGTCACTTAAGATAGAAACCAGGCTGTGAACTTTAGTTTCCAGATGAGGTCATGGTTTGCCAGCTGAACCCCTATGGTCCTTTCTGATTTAGGATGTGCCTCTGGGGAGGTGCTCGTACATTTTGGAATGAAGTCACTTTTACAGCACTCAGTCCTGAATTGGAAATCATAGGCATAGGTCTCTCTGAGGCTGTTTTCTGCACACTAAATGGGATTGTGTTATCCAAATGAGAAAATTCTCTCTTCAGCAGGTGTTTTTCTGTGTTTTACTTTCCTTTTTAAAAACACAATGGAACTCTAAAGGCTGGGAAAGGTCGCATTTTTTACTGAGCATTGTTTGAGGAGGAGGAGGGGATCTGTCACGAGGGAGTGTACTGAGACCCCAAAAATGTTAAATTAGCAGATTTGCTGGTTACCAGAATTGGGGCAGCTGCTCCCAGATGACAACAGGCCCCCAACTTCTGAGCACTGTTTCATCACTTAGCTTTAAGACTGCTTCACCTCTGTAATTCAGACATTAAAAAAAAAAAACAAAAAAACCAAACTGTGCTTGTTCATATCAAAGAGAATTTCCTGGCCGTATTTACAGCAGAAGGACCTAGATATTTACTTCGATCTGTCACGAGGGAGTGTACTGAGACCCCAAAAATGTTAAATTAGCAGATTTGCTGGTTACCAGAATTGGGGCAGCTGCTCCCAGATGACAACAGGCCCCCAACTTCTTAGCACTGTTCCATCACTTAGCTTTAAGACTGCTTCACCTCTGTAATTCAGACATTAAAAAAAAACCTAACAAACCCAAACATGCTTTTTCATATCAAAGAGAATTTCCTGGCTGTATTTACAGCAGAAGGACCTCAACATTTACTTCAAGGGGGCCTGGATTTCACCTGAGAACTATGATTTGTCTGTCTCAGTCCATAACGTAAAGTGACACGTTCAGAAAGGCCAGTGAGGAAAGAT
Source organism: Merops nubicus (assembly GCF_000691845.1). Lineage (NCBI taxonomy): Eukaryota > Metazoa > Chordata > Aves > Coraciiformes > Meropidae > Merops > Merops nubicus. The sequence continues at coordinate 98,904 of NW_008611754.1, read as the reverse complement.
CACTGCTCATTAAGATGTTGGCATGGACTACCTAGGAGATCTGGTCTTTGAGATGGACCTGACAGCCACAGATCTTAAACTATACAGTTTAGGCTTGGTCTATACAGTCTATAGAGGCTCACCTCTAATGGTAGTAGAGTTCTGTCCAAGTGTAGGGCTGCAAGAAACTAAAAGGATTTAACAACTATCTACCTCTAACAAAATTTTCCCTCCATGAATCTCCAAGCACTTTGTACAGGAGGTAAGCATCATTATCCCCATTAATGGGTTTTTCAGATTTTTCCTGCAGACATTTCTGGTTGGGTAAAGCCAGGCTGGCTGTGAGAGAAAGTGATGCTGTTAATGATTCCCTCACGCTTCGTGGAGACCTAACTAACTGATGCTGCAGGCCAAGATACAGTGTGGGCAGGTCTGGGCCTGGCCTTGCCTTGCTGTGTCTGGAACGAAAACCAAGGAAGGACAAATCACTGGGACATTTTCATGCAGTTCCAGTAGGTTTCTCCCAGGGATGAGGAGTTTCCACATGCTCCTCCTTTGACTTTGGGGATAGTTGAATACTGTGGTGGATTTTGGAAACCCACTCTGCTTAGAATAGCAGATTTAGTTCATATTCTGCCTTGTCCCATCTTGTCCCTGCACAGGTTTAAGGTGGGTTTGTACAACACAATGCAGAAGAGCCATTAGCTGAGTGCAGCAGCACACTGGTGTGTCTGTAGTTACAGATCTAGGTGATGTGGAGCCTCCTTTTGTACCTCTGGGCCTTTGCTGCATGGTGGAGAGCCTGCTTTGGATGTAGCAGAATTTTTGGCTTTTCTTCAGGAGTGTTTCAGTTGAGTTAGCCCACAATATTCTTCCAATTTACTGCCTGGACAGCCACCTAAAAGAAAATCTTTGCCTCCTCCTGGCAAAGGTTTCTTCATTCATTTTCCATGCTCACTCTGTTGATGTTTTCTAAATAAGATTGGTTGGCTCCAAATAGTTGGACTTCTATTTATTCTTCTGACTTCTCTAAAATTCAGGAGGTGAGTGTATAAACCTACTCTGCCTCTCTTGCTGTAAATGCAAGAGAGGTGGGTATGATGCTCTGTTTTTTATATATGAGAGGATCTCCTAGCCTAAGTTGAACCTTCTTAAACATTTCAAAGTCTGATGCTGCATCAAGAGCTTGTTAAATGCTATTTCTCACTACCTTCAAGCTTCTATCACTGTTGGTGGGGGAACCATTGATAAGCTGTGTCTGTAAAATTCCAGTTACACTGGGACCTACAGAAATGGTGGTTGCTGGAAGTGTATTAGCCAAGGTCCAGAATGGCTGTCTTGGTGATTTTTAGTTCAGAACTGCCCATTTGTCCAGTGCATTTTTACAGTGTAGTCCTTAAGGAATGTTAGCAGGGTATCCAAGATAGGTTGTCCCCTGCTCTCAAGGCCTTCTGTGGTGCTGGAGAACTCATGTCACTTTTGCATGCCAAGTTAACATTTTGGAGATTCCTTAGTGACTTTAAAATGGGTTGTCCTCTTAAACATCAAATATGCTGAAGTTTTAATGTCAGGGAGTCACCCAAATGTATCTTGCTCTCTCAGAACCTCTCTTAACACAGGAATTAGTCATGTTCCTTGCTGAAGATGGAAAGCAGCCTCCTTCCAAACCCAGGGATGCACTTACAATTAGAAAAAAGACAGGAGATGTGGGCAGGGGGGACGTGGGCAGGAGATGTGGGCAGGGAAGGCACGTGCTTTGTACGCCGTGGCACCAAGTGGCATCTCCCTGGGAAAAGAGCACAGCCTGCCTGAGAGGGACCTCACACCCCCCTGGAGCCTGGTGTCTCACGTGGCCTCAAGAAGTAGAGCTAGCTGACAAAATGTACTTGGTGTTTTTAGGAGAACGTCTCTGGAGTTCAGGGATTGGATTTCTCATTGCTTAGAGCCAGGAACACAGCAGAGAACTGTCACTGTTCATCTCCTCCGAGCTCTGTGTAGTAGCTGGTGCCCCTGAGGAGCCACCCCTGGCCCCGCTGCTTGTCTGGTTTGCTATCGTGTGAAAATCACTCCTTCTGCCAGCCCTGGCTTGCCTGTGGCCTCCCCAGAGGGTCACCTCTGGCCCTCCCCACTGTGACGAATCTTCATGGGGCAGTCTTCTAGATCCAGACTCCAAGAACTCTGCTCCCTGCAAGCCACTGATGGTGGGGCTTTTGCTGTACTGAAAAGAAAGGATAAAGGAGAAGAAATGCTGAAAAAAAAAAACCTAAGAGGAATAAGAACAATGACAAAGCAGAGAAGAAGTCCCAGCCAAAACCACCTTCCACTTAGTGGGAAAGAAGAGGGGAAGCCTAAAGCTGCAGCACAGATACTGATTATGACTGTCAAGGATTTGCTGCTGTTGCTAAGTGACTGGGCTCTTTGGGAAGCCCGTGAAGTATGGGGCACATTAGGAGCTCGTTAGGGTCCCGGGGACTTGCACTAAACGTACAATACGTCTCCATGCTAAGCACACTTCAGCAATAACAACAGAAACTTCTGCCCAGAGTTTAGATGCTTTCCTTTCTTTTCTCTCTGCTCCCCCTTACTCCTGCATTGCTCTATTTATTCTCTTCTTAGAGCCGAGCTGTTTGACAGGGTGGGAGAGGTTACCTGGGATAGCTGGAGATGAGCTCCACTCCACTTGGTGAGGTTTCTGGCTCCTCATGAAAGTTCCCCTGGAGGGGACGCAGGGAAGGAGGAAGGGAGGTTCATCTCCAATCTGCTCAGAGCGTGGCTTTAATGACACTCCGGGGACTCGGCGTCGTGTTTGTGGTGTGAAGAAGTCTGAAACTGAGAAAACCAGGGGTGCAGGCTCCTCTCCAGCGTGCCAGGGAGGGCAGTAAGGCTTCTCTGACTCTGAGTGTCGGAGGCACGGAGCAGGATGCAGAGCCCAGAGCTGGCTGCCTAGGTGTGATGGAGGAACCCCAGCAGGCTGGCAGATGGTGGGAGGATGGATGAGTTGTCCTCGGGGGGGATCCAGGCAGCGTGCCTGCATCCAGAGATATCACACACCATCTCTACAGGGAGTTAGGAACGTGGCTGGGCTTAGCAGAAAATATGTATCTCTGCTGTTTTACATAATATTTAATGAATGATATATTAGTAGCCCCAACAGGATTTTAAGTTTTATTTAATGTAATTTTAAAATTAAATGCTCCAGACTGGGCGGAGAAAATTAACCAGCAGGCTCACTAGGAACAAACTGTGGGTCTGAGGAACAGACAGCAATTATATTTACATGGATCATGTGCTGTGTAGCTAACTAGGCAGGAATGAAGAGGAGGAATACTCTTTCACATAGTAGAGTCACCCGTTCCCATAACTCATTGACCTGGCATCTGTGTTTGAACTGAGAGCAAACCTCAGACTGTTGGTTTAGGAAGCAGCTGGGGGGAAAAGGAAGAGAAAGAAAAAAAAGAAAGATCTTTGTCTGCCAGAGCAGAACCAGTGCACAGAGGATGAGTCACGAGTTTTCCAGAGTGATTTTGAGGATTCACTGGTAAGGGAAGCACCCAAAGTGATGAGAGACTACCTGTGATCTTAGCATCATCAATTTTGGTGGCTGAGATGTCAAAAATATTTCAGGTTGAGAGAGCCATAACGAGCAAAGTACCCAATGGGGAGGATGAGGCCAGACCTGTTCTGTGGCCGTGGGCAGGGCCGTGGGTAGCTGCCAGCTTTGTGAGAACCACCGTGGAGGAAACCAGGGTGCTTATAGGAACCCTGCACTGCTGCTCTCATGGCTTAGCCATTTCAGGGGGGACTTAGGCAAGATCTCCACAGCTACAAGGGAACCATGTTCCTAAGCTGTGTTTAATATTTCTTTCACCCATAGCAGTTTTTTCCACTTTTTTTTTGGCTCTGACCTGTAACTTGAAAGCCTGACATACCAAGTACTGCTAAGTGAGCTTCTGCTTTGATCTGAATATTCAGTTTATCCTGTGCTGAAAGGGTGAGAGAGTAGTGAGTGGGGTAAACCAGACAAAGTTAAAGTTAGAGGTCTCCTTGGAGGCAGAGAGTCAGACTAAAACAATTACATGCAGCCAGTCCTCAAGGAATGACACTTCACAATACCTTTAATGAACATGGGGACAGGGAGAGGTTTCCAGCCCTCTGCTAAGGAGCAGACTTGCTTTTTACAAGGGACTTTCCTCTGCAAAAGTCAAACGACTCTGAATAAGCATTTCCCATACAAGTTTTGCCATGTGTGGTGTGGGGAAAGTTAAGGTGTTGAAAATGGCATTCACTCAAAGCAGTGCATGGAGGGATCATCTGCCCAGGTAAAGAACAGGGGCAAGAGGATGTAAAAACTCCTGTCTTGGGGCTTTGCAAGTGTTTCCCCCTGTCGTAGGGTTACACCTTCCTACAAGAAAAAAGGTGGTTTTAGAAGGTGCTAGTTGGAGCAGTGCACGACTCGGTGAGAGGGAGGTAACAAACACCATGGACAGGCAGGACCCACAGCTTGACTTCAGTCCTTGCTCTGGTGTTGTTGAGCAATGGGGGACATCATTTTGATCCAGTTCCCTCCCTGCATCCGAGGGCTCAGGTGATCATCTCTTGCTGCTGGGCAAGGACGAACAGCACTGAACCCTCCTGTTGTCACTTTGTGTAGTTATTTGAAGATTTAGACATTCAGAGTAAATCTGACCATTCTTGTTCAGTAGAGCTGGCGTGAATAACACACCACCTTCATACTGAGCTTCTTAAACTGCCTGCAGAGGCCAAGGCTTTCTCTCTTATCTGCAGAGAAAGAAGAGCAGCATTTCCCCCTGAAAACTCCATGTTTTCCTTGTTGTAGTTGCAAAGAAAACTTTCCAAGCATGAACTAAGCCAAATCAACATAATATCTGCCTGAATCGGTTCCACTGAGGCAGAGCTGATATACGTCCAGTCATTTATGTGTGATCTTAACTCTGAAACCTAATGACTTGATTTTAATGTCAATGTTCTTTACTGTTCCTTGCCCTTCATGCCAGCAAAGCACATGCAGGGTCAACGTTTATCCATAGCTGCTGGCTGTGGTAGCTGGCAGCAAGCAAATGGACATTGTGGAAGCTTTCTGAGATGACAGAGCTCAAATCTCTTTCCTTTGGTTTTCAAGCTGCATTCAGCAGCACCTCATCGTTAAATACAATCCTGGAACCAGAATATTTAACCATATTCTGCTGAAAATCTGCCTTTCCCAGGGGTCCTCAGTGATGCAGGCCCACAGTCTTCCTAGGAAAATCTATTGCATGTCAAAAAGACAAGAGCTGCAGAAAATAACTGGAATGTAATGCTTAGATAAATAACACGGGGATTTCAGTGGTAGTTGCGATATTAATTAGATGAATAACAAGGATATAATATTCAACTGGCATCCTTAAAGACACCCCTAAATGTGCTGCAGCAGTTCCCATGTGCCGTGCTGGAGGTTGCTTTAGTTTGGGGCCCTTCACAGAGTTTGCCTCGTCGGCTGCAGAGACCTCAAGGCTCTGCTTTGCTTGGAAGTTTGGGAGGAGTCAGCTGGTGTTTGAAAAGCCCTTGGGAGATAAGTATTTGGATAAAGAGCCCTGAAATGGCTGTAGAGGGGGACACGGCCTCTCTGCCTGCTGACGAGGTGTGATTTCAGCAGCAGCATCCCGAGCTGTCTGTCCAGCCCCAGCCCCTTCAAAAGCTGTGACCCCAGCTGCAGTACACCCCAAAGCCAGGATGGCTTTCCTCTCACGTTTATGCATGCTCCTGTCAGGGGCGGTGACAGCAGCAGCCTCGAGCGTTTTGGCTGTGCGGGGGGCTGTGGCAGCCGCTGGCTTTGATGAGCGTGGGATTCTCGGGGGATTAAAGGCAGGAGCCTCCCTGGCCAGCCCCGGCGCCGGAGGAGCGCGGGTGGGTGAACGGTTGCTGCCATCTAGTAGCTGAGATGGGCTCCTGCCGGCCTCCAAGGCAGCTTCGGTGCCAGGTCTCCTACCTTGAAGCAAGTTTGTTGACTATTAATTAGTTTCACAGGTGAAGGGCTTTTCTCTTCCCGTTCCCATCACCGTCGCAGCACGTCGGGCTGCGCGCGTTGAGCGGTCCTTGCTGAAAGCAGCGGTGCCAGGCTGGGAAGCTGTGTGTGCATCTGTGAGTCCTGGCACCTGCCTGTGTTTGGATAAATGTCTGTTTGTACAGGCACTCCTCTGAGTTTCTGTGAACCCGACCTTCCTTGAGAATGAGAGACACCTTTCAGGGGCTGGTCACCGTGAGGCAAAAGACAACTGCCGAATTTAATAGGCCAAAGTCTGAAAAGGAGAGAGAGAGGGAGGACTTCTTGATTTGCAGAGGTAACACAGGTTCATGGAAAATTCTGAGGGAAAATAGCTGTGTTACTTGTTTGACCTTTATGAGAGTAAATGCAGACTCTGAAGATCAGGGTATCTGGTGGATGTTTGACCTTCGAGGCAGGGGCTGAGAGATGTTGCTGGTGCAGCTGGAACACATTTAACTGTATTTTTCAGAAAACTAAATGATCTCTATAAGGGTCCAATCCCTGTTGTGCTTGACGTGCCCCAAAACTGTGGTCTCTTCTGGAAAAGGCTGTGGCCAGTGTTCAAAGGAACAGGAAGTAAAGGTCTCTAAACTCTCTAATGTAGAGACTCTATTACTCTAAATGTAGAAAAACATTTGGAGTGACTGGGATTAGAGTCAGAAAATGACATTCAGGAGTTACCAGTTCATGTGAAAGGCCATCCCCAGCCTATTAAAATGCATGTGCCCACTCACATATGTCAGGGATGGTAGGAACAGCACACTGCCCAGTGTTGTCTTTGTTCCTAGTCTGATGGTCTCGTATCCCGTTTGAATTCTGAAGTGGTTTGTTCTGCCGAGGGAGAGGGGGACTGAGGAGATTCGTGTCCTGCCTGCCCCTTGCAATCCTGCTAGAGGTGAAGCACTTACCCTGCTCTGCCCAAATTCCAAGTGGTGTAGCAGCAGCACCCCCCCCACTTTTAAGGAGGTGCCTGCAGCAGTGTGCTTCCTCAACATCACTGGCACCCTCTCCCCACCTATGTATGTACATTGTCACCTCTGTCATCGCTGACACTTTGCTCTGCTTTTGGCTGTGGCTTTGTTTAGGAGGTGGAGTTAATAATCACTGCACTCCATCCGTCCTGCTGGACCTTCCCCTTCTGCTGGTGTTTGCCTGCCTGGCCATCTGCACCCCACGGCTGGCATCTGCAACAGCAGAGAAAAGGGAATGCTGCTCTGTCCTTTGCCTCCTTCTGCTGCAGCCTGGTTCTTCCTTCCACTGAATGGGTGACCTATGGAGCTGCAAGGGGTACAGGCTCCACCCTGCTCTCAGGAGAGCTCTGCTGCTTCCACACTGAGAGCCTGTGCAAACCACTGATGCTGACCAGCTGAATGACAACCATGAAGACCACAAAACTATAACAGAAAAATCCCCTACTCCACCAGGCACCTCTATTTGGGGTCTAACTGCTATTCTGTACCCACAAATTGCTCAAGCAATAACATGTTTACACTTGAATTTCAATTGCTTGGAGCGCGTGTCTGTTGGGGGAGTGGGATTCTCCCAGGAAATGAGGGCAGGATGGGATAAGAAATAGCTCATCTTTATCAAACTAATGGCCCGGCCAGTCCAGTATTCTGTCCTAACCACTGCCAGTGCTGGATGCTTTAGATAGACTTGTAACAACCCCCTGGTGTGCCCAGTTTTACAGTGCTACATAATAGGGAGACATTGCTTTCTGACCCCAAATCCCCATTATTTTATACCCTGAAGTGGGAAGACTAATAATCCATATGGTTTTTATTCGAGCAAGCCTAGCTGCAGATGCTATTCTTGTAAGGTCTAATCCTTTTCTGAATCTTGCTAATCTGTTTTCCTCTCTAATATCCTCTGGCAACAAGTTTCACAGGTTAATTATACGTTGATTGCACAGTCTTTCCAATCATAGACACAGTTCTGTTGTACCTCATCTTATCCGTGTGTCTTTAAGTCTCTTTCAGCAACCACAAGTGCCTGCAAATTTATTTCTACAGGAAAATAATGAAAGAAACTCACTTTATACTGAATTCTGCATGCATAGGCCTCGAGTTACTGATATTATCTCAGTTTCCTTTGAATTCAGTGCATGCTTCTTTCCAAGCAATCTATCTGGTATAGCTATAAAGAACTTCTTGCAGTTCTGCCCTACAGCTCATGCCTCTAAAATTCACTCTCACAAGTTGGCTGGTACATACTCCACTCCCACGTCACTGGTACATCATAGATCATGCCTTTATCTGCTCCTGTTCCACATTTCCCACTTCCTGCTCTTCACACCTCACCTGGATGCTACGTACCAGGACTTTTTTCACCCCACTGAGGACAAACAGCTGCTGCCAAACAGTCCATATTCCCTTGTGATCCCACTGTCTTTCAAGGGAAAGCTGGTGATGACTCCAGAGAGCTCTAGTAATGCCAGTAGCACATCTCCCTGTTGGAGCAGGAGGATTCCCTGAAGCATGCATGTACCTTCTCTGTTCCATGGCATGTTTTTAATTCCGATCCAGTGGGTCTTCCTTGAGCATGAGCAAGCTGTGGGTGTATCTAACCACATAGTCTTTAGGACTACCAGGCATATCCAGTGCCTGCTGTGGAAGACAGGCTGTCACTAACCCTTCCTAGCTCCCTTTTGCCCCTTCCCAACAGTGCTCCCAGTTATGTGAGGATCAGCTGAGTGGGTGTCCACTCCAAAGCTCTTTACATACTGATTACACTTGTCAGGTCAGGTAATTGTTAAAAATCTCAGCTTAAGAGAATGGGAAAGTGAGGCAGGAGGAGGGTATAATGACTTGCCCAAGGTCATCTTGTTTCTCAGCCTAACATCCAACTCTTCTCTTCTTGTCACTTAGCTACAGGCCAGTTTTCCTCCTGACATGCAATTGAAATGCTGCTGTGACTCCCACACTTCTCTGTTAAATGGCTGCTCTATAAATAAAGTTTCTATTGAAAATGGCACATTAGGAAGATGCTGCTACGTCTTGGGTTAGGTTTTTTTTTTATTATGAGGTTTTTAATTTATCACAGAGAACCCCCCCTTAAAACTCAGCTGCCTTACCCATTCCTCTTCTCTCTTCATGCTCTAGAAGGGGAGAGCACTTGCTCATAACAAGAACCAAATTAAGCATATCAGTACAAACAAGAAAGTGCAGAGAGCAATCACTGAGCTAATCCCCTTGGAGCCTCCTTCAAAACAGTGGAAAGGTAATTTTTCCTTACCAGGTGAAGACAGCTCCCCTGTAACACATGGAAGCAGACACATGAGGAAGTGTCTATAACAAGAATAAAAAGTCTAACATCTGCCTGGAAGCAGAAAAACATAGGGCTGAGTGAGAGTAGGGTTGCTATTTGAAGCTGCACATTGAAGTGTCTGCTCAAGTCCTTCCCTTCAGATTTCTTCCCGTTATTTCCTAAAATATTGATACCTTTTCTACCAGAAATTTTCCTTTGTTTCTACACTGTGTCCAAAAACCCAAGCAGTTCATAAAGTCTAACTACAGTCATAAAATAGCTGTGAAGCTTGGAAAGAAAGTAAAATGATATTGCACTGAGAGTTACAGGGTGGGTTGCAAGAAGGATGAGTAGCAGCCATGATGTTTGAGCTGGTCCTTCCTGCCTCCACTCTTACTGTGTCTCCTTCAGGGGTGAAAGGACACCAGCCTCACCCCTCCACCTACAGCACTGTCAGGCTGTTATGTGATGACTGTGAAGTATATTGGAGTGATGCACGTAAAAAAGTGCATTGTGCACGTAAAGTGCTTTGTGGTCCTGGGACAGAAGGGCTGGAGGAGCACAAGCTGCTTTTCTGAGCTTGTTGGCAGACACCAGGGGATTGACACTTCTCTTCTCCCCTGGTAATGAGCTCCTGCAGAGAATGCATCAAAAGTAAGGCTGTTTTTCCATCCATCTGGGCGGGGAGGGTTTTATGGAGCACTCCCTGCATCTGGGAAACAGGGAATTTAAAAGCTTCTTCCCAGCAAGCCCAACCCCAGAGAAGGAACATTGCACAAGAAGGTGGCCACCTGCCTCTCTGGCTGCGTGCTGCCAGGCAGTGAACCTCTCAGGGGGAACAACTGCAGAAGGAGTGTGATGAGTCTACTAGATGCTCTGGTCCCTGGGGTTGGGAGGCATCAACAGCAGCAGGGATGGTGCTCGTGAGAGGGAGAGATGGAAGGCTGCTGAGCATCCTCACCATCCTCCTCCTCAGCATTCAGCTTCCCACATATGGTGGCTGGTGGTGTGTGAAAGTGGAGGCAAAAAGTTGGTACACTGGGACTCATCTCTTTGTTTTGGGACAGAGTTAGTTTTCTTTCCTGCCTGCCCTCTCAGCACAGGCTCTGCCCGTGCTGTTGGCTCTGTCAGCTGCTCAGTAGCTGTGTTATCAGCTTAAAAGGCACCGTGGCTTTGCCCCAGAAAGCTGGGGTAGCTCTTCAGAAAGATGGCACATGCTCTGTGCAGCTGGAAGCCAGAGCTACTGCTTTCTCACCATTCTGGCTAAGGCCATGATCACCTTCCTGCCTTATAAACCAGGAAAAGGGACTCAGCGTAGGAGTGTCCACCCTTGTCACCCCTCTAGCTGTGTGTAAATCCTCTTTTAACTCATTTACTGGTCGCTGGCTTAGCTGTGGCCAAAGCTCAGCCAGCTAACAGAGGAAGACTAAGGGCTGTAGGTGATGTCCAGAGTAAATAATGCTTTCTCCTTCTGTCAGTATCTGTAGAAGATCTTTAGAAGAGCTTGTACTTAATGCAAGTACCTCACTTGATGTTTACTAAAGGTCTGCCAGTTTCCAGTAAGATTATTTACTATATTTTAACCTGGTGCAGCAAAACTACTGAATTTTCAGAGTTAGAGAGTGAACTATTGCTTGCTTTATTTCTTGCTAAATTCTGAAAAAAGGTGTGACAGTGGTTTATAACCTGTAAGGAGTGTGATCAGTCCTGTTTATACCAATCCAGTGATGCCAATAGTGCCTGAATAACATGTTGATGGGTATTGCACAGGAAACTAGAGAACAGCATAAATGCTGTGATCCAGGTAAATATCCTGGCTTCAAAACGTGGTCGTCTAATGTGCAACATCTGCCACTATCAGGCTGAAAATCGCCTCGAGGAATTTGGAAATTAGGTCATAACAGGGAAGAAATTTCCCTTCCTGGGTAGAATTGCATTGCCATATGGAATTTGTGAGATACATTGCTTTCTGCTAGTGGGGGGCGTTGGTGGGCAAGTTTCAACCTCAAATGCAACTGAAATGCCAGGAAAGCTAAACCTTGGTGGAAAGCCTTCAGGATCTTTTGAGCAGTATTCCTCGGTCAAAAATGCACTTAAATTTCTGCACAGTTTCCCATGTGAGAGGGGAATGGGGAGTTCTGAACAGTCAGTCTGTCTTCCTCTTGCTCTACAAGTGCTTGCATGGGTGGATGGAAATATTGTTCTGCCACTCACTTTCTGTCACTTCAGCAGATCCCTTTGCACCTCTTTGTCCCACTTTCCCCTCTATGATGGGAAACTTTTGGGGGTGAATTTTGTGGGGGTTTGGTCTTTAAAAAGGAAAAAAAAAATAATCCTAACTTAAAATGAAAAACAATGCTTGTGTATTTGTAGGGGTCTCACTTGAACATCTCACATACTTGTGTAAGATGAAGAATAACCAACTGGGTGTAAACCACAGCTTTGTAGGCAGAATTTCTCTATTTGCAAAGCTCCAGAGCCTCTTGTTTATTAACAAGACTCCTTCATGCCTCCTGTTAGTCCCAGGGTTGAACAGAGCATGCTGCAAATAGCTTCCTTCCCTCAGAACAATTAGGAAAGCAATATGAAACAGACTTTATCTTTAAGGAGCCAGATCTTCAGCTTCCATAACTCCTTCCCAAGCTAAGGGGTTTTGAATATTTCAGCTGAACTTGAATTTGCTGCAGTTGAAGAAATCCTCTTGAGACTCCCATGACCTTATGGGTTTGGGATGCTCTGAGTGAAGACACTGTCAGTCCTGCAAGCAACTGATCCCTCCTCTGTTACTAACTCAATTTTTTGGAAAGTGAACAGTCCACTCATCAAGGAGATCATCACAATGCTGCTTTCCAGGCATTTGTCTCCTATCCATGTCATAGATGGTATTAAAATTACCAACATCAAAAAGCAAATTGAAGTTCTGGCTGTGAATACAAAAGGCTTCCCTGAGTGCAGTCTTTTTATCCAGTGGCCAGTAGATGCACAACTCAGTTGCTGCAGCCAAACCTCCATGAACTTTTAGGAGGCTTAGATCTGTGTTTGGTGGCTGGCTGTAACAAACATTTTCAACAAGATCACTCCTCTCCTTGACCATTACTCAAAATGTTCTTCACACCATATTATTTGGAAGTGACTGGAGATAGAGTGGGGATTGCATGTGTGTGAAGGCAATATGAAGGAAAGTTGCTTTTATAGCCCTATTTTTCCTTAGTTCTTCCCTTTACTCTGTAATTTGGTCCTTCTGTCTAAATAGTCCCCTATTCTTGACTGCCCCACCAGTTTCTCTGTGGGTTACTTAAGGGTTGCTTCCAATCCTGATATATTTGGAAAGTAGATTATATTTATTCCTCTTTATTTATTATAGCTTATCTGACACGGCTGTAGTCACTAGGACCATGCAATCTTTTGCAGTCCTAAAGAAAGACTACTTGTAAACCATCAGGGGTTGTCAAGTCTCCTACAGCACTCAAAGTGCTGAAGTTTATTTACCTGATGAAAGCTGAGTAGAAGGATGCACTTGAGTAGGATTTTAAGTCTCTGCTAGAGTGAAGAAGACCCTGACTGACAAGACATAGTTGGATGAAATAATATCCAGTGAGATCAAATAAAAACATTTGATCAGAGTCTCTGAGTTGAAGAGAATTGAGATTTAGGATTCAAGGCCTTACCTGGTTATAAAAACTGCCTGAGAAGCAGGAACCACATTAAAAGGTTGTATGCCCCAAACTGTCCTTGCCCTGCAGTAGTAGTTGTGCTCTGCTCATTTTCACTAGCCTACAGTGGAGAGAGCTGATCAGGGATAGTGGCTGATTGGTTTTGACTTTTTTTGACTTTCTCCAGCCAAAAGGAGCCAGAGTCTTTTGTCCTGTCTTTTTTCCTTGTAGGTTTTCATATTGTGTCTGTGTGGCATCATATTTTTGGATGCATGTACAATCATGTCCTGGTGAAGAGGAGCATGCAGTATATTTCCATACAGATCCATACTGAGGATCATTTGGCAGGAGTGTCTGTTCTGAAATTAGGACCAGACATCTACAGTTTTAAGGAACCTGTAAGAGCCTGAGTCTTGGGCTCAGGAGATGTGATTTAAGCTTACAGGGACTGCCTATGCTTTTAGCTGTAGTACTGAGGAAGCATATGATGAGGAGTCATGGGGTATATTTACCTTGTGAAGACTAAGTGTACATTGGAGAATAGTTTCTAGATTTTCACAGCATTAGGAATCCAGGGGCTGAGAAGTTTGTGTGTACTACTCAGCAAGATTTAGGTGTGCAGACTCACACAAAGCTGACCAGTGCTGGTTCAAGGAACTTATTTTTCTCCTCCACTTCCTCACTGTGCAGGTTGAAAAGCTCATGCTGAGCAGGAGGGAGTGCTAACATTATCTGAATTTGGGAGTGCAAATATGGCTTAGTGCTTCTGAACCACACCGGGACTCAGGACAGCCTGGGCTGTAGTCACAGCTTTGCCGTGGACTTCCTGGGTGATCCCCAGCAAGAATCTTATGTCTGTCCTAATAAATTAAATGTGCCTTGCAGCATTTCCAGGCAGTAAAGCTGCCTGGCACAGAATGGCTCAGATCTGTGGTCACAGACCACTGCAATCCCCAAAAGACTTCAGCTTCATCCAACCCTTCCTACTTATGAATGGTTCCTGTATCATCTGTGGTTGGGAATTGTTGAGGGTAGGTGCAAATTTTAACAGGCCCAATCTTATGACTCTAAACTGGCTTACAGTTTATCAACATTGCTGCATCTGGAAACATTCCTGGGCATGTTCAGATTTACTAGCACAGCACAGCCTGAGCTGCTGCATTCATGTCTCAGCTAGGAGAACTTTGGAGCCCCTGCTGAGGCAGGAATGGAACTTCAACACCTCCTCTCACCTTTTGCAGTCCTTTGTCTGGATGGAAAGGAGCCTTAGTTCCATGGCCTGCAAGGAGCTGTGGCTCTCCAGCCAGGTCCCTCACTTGGACCCCAGCAATCAAGGGACCAGCACAGCTTGGCAAACCTCATTGCATTACACTTTCCTGTATCTAGAAAATGAGATAACAGAATTTCATGACTTAGAAAATCTGATTTAAGGCAGCACGCTAACTGTTGAGGTTAAAAAGAAATGTTAAATAACTGCTGTGTTAGCCAAGCACTGTCCTTTTTTCCTTAAATTGCTTCTGGGTTTGTGGAATCATCCCATATGGGCAGGTTATTTTAAACTGTGCATGGTGTGTTTCTGTCACTGTCAGTCCTCCAATATGGAAAGTAATAGGAAGCAGGAGATCTGTGTCTTTGCTTCACCCAGGCTAATACCAGCTTGGGTGGTGGCCAGATGAACCATTTGGTGACATCCCCCTCCCCTGCACCACCCCACCCCAACAATTCGTCTGCCTTGAGCAGTGGTAGGGATTGTAGGATACTTCTGACAGCTATAGAAAAGCAAGAAGTAGGTGTCATCAAAGGATCTAGTAGATTTTCAAGACCTGAAAATACTTGGATCCTACCTTACTACTAACTAGGCCAAAAAAAGTTTCTTCAAATTCTTCTTCCAACAACTTGTCATGCATTCACTGGGGGGCAAAAACCACCTAACGTGCCAGTCATTCTCACCCCTTACCTGTTCCTGTGGGAGCACAGTATTCACATTGTCAGGATTTATCTGGTGCTGTTCACACTAGAACAGACCAATGAAACAGCCAGAGTTCCCAGCAAAAAGGGAATAGTGTCATCTCTCCATTCACTGGCTTGGGCACAGTTGATGTTAAACCCATCAGCCAAGCCTGGTTTATTTCTATCTCATGAGGTGGCTTTTTTTTTTCCTTGTTTAGATTATTTTTGGGTGGGTGGGGTTTTTGGTGGGAGTTTTTTTGTGGGTTTGGTTTGGTTTGTTTTTTTCACCCATCAGCCAAGCCTGGTTTATTTCTGTTTCATGAGGTGGCTTTTTTTTTTTCCTTGTATAGATTATTTTGGGGTGGGTGGGGTTTTTGGTGGGGGTTTTCTTGTGTGTTTGGTTTGGTTTGGTTTGGTTTGGTTTTTTTAGTGATGCTCTTTGCCTTAGCAGTTTTTGGGAAACACCCTTTGCAGAGCTGAATGAATTAGAATTTTACATTTGCCAAGTTGACTCTTCCCTAAGATTCCACAGTTTTGGGCAATGTAGGACTGTGAGATCAGTGCAGCCTGCTAAGTGGGAAGCTGATATAACTTGTCCCCTACTCTTGCACTTTCTGACTGCCTCCCTCACCACACTCCTATCCCATAGGTCAAACCCACACATTACAGCATCTTTTAAAGGCTCCCTTGTAAGGCTGTACAATGCAATTTTAAAATACATTGCTGCTACCTGACTCACAAAAGAGAATTCCAGGACCTTTGGAAAGTCTGGAAACCAGTGTCCTAGTAAGCCTCCAGTTCCCCTGGTGCCTGAAATATTGCAGATCTGAAATCATAAGGATGCATAAGGGAGCTGCTTGAGCTCCACTGAAATTAGGGTGGTAATCACACCCACTGTTGATAACAAAGGAAGTCATACTTAGCTTAACTTCAGGTAATGGTTCTTCCTCATTAGCTGCAGCCATGCAGTTACATGGCTATTAAAAAATAACTAACACAACTATTAAACAATAGTTAGTCCTGTTTGCTTACACCTAAAGAGCTCAGGTTTTTGTACTATTTCCACAAAAATTTCTTGTGTTTTCCTATTTATTTCCCACCTTCTAACTAACACAACTATTAAACAATAGTTACTCCTATTTGCGTACACCTAAAGAGCTCAGATTTTTGTACTGTTTTCAGAAAAATTTTTTATCTTTTCCTGTTTCCCACCTTCAAATCATAGAATCCTAGAATCCTTTAGGTTGGAAAAGACCTCCAAGATCATCAAGTCCAACCATCAAACCAACACTGCTAAGTCCTCTGCTAAAACAGAATCAGAATCTGTCAGGGTTGGCAGGGACCACAAGGATCCCCCAGTTCCAACCCCCCTGCCATGAGCAGGGACACCTCCCACTAGATCAGGCTGCCCAGAGCCTCCTCCAGCCTGGCCTTAAAGACCCCCAGGGATGGGGCCTCAACCCCCTCCCTGGGCAACCCCTTCCAGGGTCTCACCACTCTCCTGGGGAAGAACTTCTTCCTCACAGCCAGCCTGAATCTGCCCACTGCCAGCTTTGCCCCATTCCCCCCAGTCCTGTCGTTACTCAATATCCTAAAAAGTCCCTCCCCAGCTTTCTTGTAGCCCCCTTAAGATACTGGAAGGCCACAATAAGGTCCCCTCAGAGCCTTCTCCTCTCCAGGCTGAACAGCCCCAACTCTCTCAGTCTGTCCTCACAGCAGAGCTGCTCCAGCCCTCAGATCATTCTCGTGGCTCTTCTCTGGACACGCTCCAGCAGCTCCACGTCCCTCTTGTCCTGGGGGCTCCAGAACTGGATGCAGTACTGCAGGTGGGGTCTCACCAGAGCAGAGCAGAGGGGGAGAATCACCTCCCTCGACCGGCTGGCCACACTTCTCTTGATGCAGCCCAGGATCCTCTTTACTCCCTGGTGGGTACTCCTCTAAGTTGTTCAGTAAAGCTTTGCTTTTCTCACATTAACATTCCAGCCCTGAAGCTTGCTCCTCTCTGTAATGGTGTTGTCAGGGAGGGTTGCTAGAATCCCATACCACATCTCTTCCAGCCCCAACTCAGTGATTGTGTTTCTTGGTTTTCTTCTGTATCAAGAAGAACTGTTTTCCTGAGTAAACAGACCGTGTTCCCATTCCCATCTCCATATCCATACATACCTTGTTGCAAAAAAAAAGATATTCTTTGAAATCTGCATAAATGCCACGTTTTCTGTAGAAATACCTCGGTCAGAATAATGATCATTTGCATGTTAATAGCTCCATCTCTGTAGGTGGTTGTTAGTTGTTGCTGGTCTTGCTTGTTACAATGAATGCAAATGCTTTTTTTAGTCCTAATCTTAATTGCAAAATGATTGTATTTTTCCATAATTCCCTATATTTCAGTAATTTTAATCTATATCAAATATGATTTCTTGACATGCTATCATCTGCTTTGTCTATTATGCCTAGGCTCTGCACATGTTCCAGTAGACTCAGTAATTATCAAAGCAATTTGGGTTTGGAGCTGAAAATGGGCCCTTAGCCAATTCTTTCCCACCAAACTTCGGTGAAGAATGAAATTTTACTTGAACTTGCACTTTGTATCTTGACTCCACTCCCTTTGCAATCCATCCTTTCAGCTGTAGCTAATGGTGAAGTGACTGCCCTGGCAAAGGGCTGCTGGCACCATCATTTCCAGTGTGGGAGAGTGAGGTCTCTGAGGTGGAAGGTTCCCTGCCATCATCAGGCCAGTATCTGTGACCTTTGCCACACCAAATAGCTGGTGTTTAGTAAATGCAGTAATGTAGACTTTGTTTTAAAAGGGACACTACTAAAGGGAATTATTTTGTTCTTGGTGTTGTTGATGAACCATCATGGACAAAAATTTCCTCTGTGGAGGTACAGCTGACACAGTGCATAGATCTGTCACAGTGCATCATGCTGCAGTGCCTGGGTTTGGAGGTTGGCTTGGCCACTGAAAGGCCACCAAGTGCCATCCTTGCCTGTGGGGTCACTTCCACCCGGAGGTACCACAGCCCTAGCTTAAGTGCCCACATACTTTTCCTCCTCTGCATGGAAAAAGTTAAATATACAGTGTGTGACTTAGAATGTCAACAGGAAAACCACATGAGTGTGTCCTTTG
Organism: Merops nubicus; assembly: GCF_000691845.1. Taxonomy (NCBI): domain Eukaryota; kingdom Metazoa; phylum Chordata; class Aves; order Coraciiformes; family Meropidae; genus Merops; species Merops nubicus. The sequence continues at coordinate 80,906 of NW_008611754.1, read as the reverse complement.
CCCTAAATTTCTCAGGGACTTAGCTGTTCCTGCTCATCAGTCCTGGTTTTGAACCCAAACTGTTACAGAATCATAGAAATCCTGTTTGGGGGGATCTGCTGGAGAATTCTGGCCCAGCATCCTTCTTGGTCATTCCTTTTTGGTTTGGCAAATGCCTGAGGGTGCAGGGCAGCCTCTGTGCTGATCTACATTATCTTCTAAGGGCTGCCAACACAGTAGCAGTCTCTTAGATTCACCACCACTCACTGTATACCAGATCTGTGCAGTTTCAGGGTTGACCCTCCTCAACTTCAGTGGGCAGAATTACTGTCTGCTCTCTGTATCTGTGGTGCAAAATGACTGCCACAGAAGCATCCTGTAAGTCAGGGGCCTATATACTGTCCTGAGGCTTGCTTGAGAGGCAGCTTTCTGAAAACAAGCCAAGAGATGCTGGTATAGTCTTAACCAAACCTTTTAAGTCTGTGGCCCTCTCATTTCATATTGCAGAGAATCCCAGGCAGCACACTCATCTGCAGGGAGAAATGCCAAATTATGCAGCATACTCAGATTCCACAAAAGAGTGTAGTGTTCTTTAATCACTGCAAATGTAAAAGTTTGTGTGAGTTCTTGAAATTGGCAGTACCAGCCTCCCAAGGTGATGCAAATGTGCTTTCTGTCTTATCTTCCCTTCAAATCTGGAAGCCCTTTTCAGGCTGACTTTGTGTCTATTGTTGAAGGCAGTGTTCTCCTGTGCTGAACAAAGCTAGGCACTGCAGAAGTGTACAAGTGGAGTCTGTGAGGGGGTGGAGGGTGAAGTATTATGCTATAAAATAATCCTCTATTTTTGCCTTATGCATTGATGAATTCATGTAGGATAACTGGGGCCTGTCTTTTCCAGCAGAGATGGAGAGATATGCCTGGGTGGTGTCCCATAACTGCAAAATGGGGTTCATCTGTCCAAGGCAGAGCTTTGCAAAACACAATCTGATTTCATGGTTCTTTCAGGGAGAGCCACCCCTCATAAACAGACACTCTTGTGGAGATCAGCAGACTTTAATGCACCCAGTAGCATATGCATCTTGTACACTCATTCTGCTGCAATATCACTTCCTGGTGTGAATCTCAAAACAGTCTGTGTCCCTCAGACTTGCCTTCAGAGCAACAGAAGGAGAAAGGCCCCTATTTGACAGCAACTTAACCTGTGAGGTAGGAAGGCTGTAAGAAAATGAACATATCCAATATGTTTACCTGCCCTTCATACTGCAAATGTTGAACTAAACCCACGAAGCAGTTTAGTTTCACATGTGACAATGTAGTGCTGGCCATCTTCCTTTCTGCCAGCAGACTGGATGCAGGAAGGGAAAACGAGGTCCCCTGACTGCCAGCAGCTGGAACTTGCACTTGCAACCCACCTTCTTCACCTCACTAGGAGCTGTAAGGACTTGGAGTCTCCTCTGCCTTGCCTCTCAGTGGAACAGCATGCCTACAACTGCTTTTGTATTAGCTGCTGTGAGCTTCTTCTCCCCCTGGCATTGCCTCCACCCCATGTTTACATGGAGTTCACAGGTCAGTAGGTAAGACAGCCCTCTCTCCTTTGGCTCAAAGGCCTGATGGAGATAACCTCCACCATGGACATGGCAATTCCAAGCTTCAGGCCTTCCTCTGCTTCTAGGGTTCTTGAACCCAATCCTTCCCTCCAATGACAGCAGCCTACTCACAGAGCTACACTGGACTTTAGGCTCAGTGTTCTCCCCCTGGAGTTCACAAAGCAAGTAAGCCACAGTGGGAAACTCACAGACAGTAGGAAAGGTTCCCTGCCAAGCACCAAGTCTTATGGAGAAGTGGGTCACACTTTGTGTTGAAAGTAAAAGATCCCCTTAATCTGTTGGCCACATTTTTCCTGTTGTAGCCCAGAATGCCAGTTTGATGCTTCCATGATGAGAGCTGAACTTGTCAAACATTCTTTCTCAGGGCAGCTCTGTCTGTGTTGGACAGTACAAGCAGTGTTGCTGTGAGCATTTGTGGGAGTGGAACTTCTGCTGCTGATTTAGTGCCGTTGCTGGGAAGGATTAGAACAGATTGGTGCTGTATGAAGCTCATGTCACATGCTTTTATAGAATACACTCCTGGTAGGATGTAAAAGTTTTATCAGCATTAATTTGGGATGGCTGTTTTCCTCATGGCTGGGAAAGTAGAAAATGAACAGTGCACGTAAAAGGTTCTTTTATTCCTTCCGTAAATCTGTCTCCAAGCCTCTGGTGCTCACTGGGTGTTGTTTCTGCAATTACAGCAGGGAGGCAGGAGTACACGTGATGGAAAATGGGAATAGATCACTGCTCCTTTCCAGGGTCCTTATGGAGGAGTGATGAGGCAACAATGGAGAGGGAAAATAGTCACCAAGAAATTATGCTGGGAAGAGATCAATAACCTGAAAATTACTCGAGTCACTGGGCTCGAGAACAGATGGGTTTAAAAACTTTCCCTCGATAAAGGAGTAATCTCAAAATTGACCCAACCTGCCTAGTTTATTCTTTTCATGTTAAAGCAACAAAGGAATGACTGAAAAAGCACCACTGCTTTTTTTTTCCCAGACAGAAAGTTGCAGTCAGCTCCATTCCACCCTGTATGCAGATTCCACCAGCCACAGTGGGGCTTGGAGAGACCCAGGAGTGATCTTTTCCATAGCATAAACCTTAAATACAGCTCACCCAGATGGGGAATGATCTAACAAAGGAGCTCCCCAGAGAGCAATTGCAGGGAACACTCCCAGGGATTGAGGCAGACAAGCACATAACAGTGATGAAGTTCTCTTACCTTGGGAGGCCTGTGGGTAATGCTGGTGCATGGGTAAATAGTGACAGGAAGAGGCGAGAGGATTGGGGGAGGTGGAAATGGGGAGCTGCAGGATAATTTATGTGATGGAAAGCTGTGATGGAGATGGTGGTTTCCTTTTCACTGGAGGGTAAAGAGGGTTGTGAGAAGATTGGAACTGGGTGATCCTTGTGGTCCCTTCCAACCCTGACAGATTCTGATCTGTTTTAGCAGAGGACTCAGTAGTGTTGGCTTGATGGTTGGACTGGATGATCTTAAAGGTCTCTTCCAAACTAAAGGACTCTATGATTACCTTCAGACTATGGAAATAAGAGAAGGGGGATAAGCTCACCAGCCTGCTCAGTGTGGAAAAGTGAACCCACACAGCTTTGGAGCAGTGAACAAGCAGGGAGACTCTTGTTTTTAAATGTTGGGAGCTTCTGCTTTATGATGTACCTTACTCCTTTTCCACCCTCAGTCTCAGCAGCTTGTTCATTCCACCACAGTACGCATAGCTTGGAAGGGCACAAAAGGATAAGAGAAGCCAAGGATACAAGCCAAGTGATGGCGAAGGATTGCCTTGGGTTTCCAAGCTCAGCTCATGAGATGCCAGGCAGTGTTGTTTTAATTCCATAATAATGAATCAGTCCTTCTTTGTGGTCTCTTCTCTTCTTTCTCCAGCTCATTTCTTTATGGAAGGATGACTGGAGAGTTACACATCTAGATTTCCAGATATCTACAGTTCCACCTCTGTCAAGCTGTTTGATTTCCTTATGCCTTTTGTTACCAATTTAAATTGATATTTATATTGCTTATTGTAAGACAGGAAGAGGCAAATCCTGTGCACTGCTAAGTGTTTAATATTTGCAAATGTGTAGCTACTGTTTCTGTATGACACTGTTCAGCTAAAGCTGATTGTATCTTGCTGGAATGCTTTTGAGTCATGGTCTTACTCCACTCTTGGCTTTTATATAGGTCCATATTTCATTTGTATCTTGGTTTGAATTCTGCCAGATTCACATTGTTTAAATAAAGCCCGTAGTACTCAATTTCACTTCCATTCTCATTAAGAAAATGCAAAGCTCTCAGCACTCATTAAAGCACAGTCTAAGCAGTGCCAATAGTACCCAATTCATGGGTCTGTAGGGAGTGAGAAGGAGGGGTTCAGGAGTGGGCTGGTGAGGTCGAGCAGATCAGTTCATAGCTCTGAAATTTCCAGGAGAGCCAAAATTCCTTTGATTTATGTTTCTAGTTGCTTATTTCACTTTCTTGAAATGGGATAGAGGCCAAGGGCCAGATTTTCAAAGGTATTAAGGCATTTCATGATGCAGGTAGATACATTGGGAAATGCTAAAAAAAACCTCCCTTAGGTTGCTCACCTTTCAATTAAACCAGTAAGGATTAGATATGCACGTGCCTTTGAGAACCCTGCTTTGTGATTAGCCCTGTCGTTAGGTAGCGTTTAAGTCTTCACAGAAGCTTTGTCTGTGCTTCCATTTCCACTCTGTGCCGTTCAGACAATAGCTTTTCTTTCCCTTGCTACTCTATTCAGCACTTCAGAATGCTACAAACAGGGTCATATAAAGTCCTTTAAATGGAAGTGCAATAAAAGCCTCTCTCTAGCAGCTATGAGAATTGCCTACTGGGCTTAAGAGTGTTGCAGAGTAGGAGAGGAAAGTTCTCAATAGTACTGGATGGGGCAGCTGAAAAATGGGAAAGAACAAGCATATTCCAGGCCATCTGTTCCTTTGGAGAATGGAACTTGTCCAGGTTAACACCCACTCTTGTCTATGCCACAGGATGCTGAACACATCTCCCACCATTTCTGACCAAATGAGATTCTGGGTGCTGATTCTGGATATACTGAGATGTTAAAATTAAGCAAGCACTCCATGCATTTTTCCCTTGCTTCAACTGCAGATGAGGAGGAACCAGGTGACCTTGCACAGACCTTCTGAATGTGGTGGGGTTTAAGACAAGCTGCTGCTGCTCAAACCCACTGGAATCCAACCAGCTTTGCCTGCAGTGGCTCTCTGCTGACTGGAGAGGCTATTGCCACTGTCAGTGGAGTTGCCCAAATGGGAGACTTTCAGCACACAAGGTTGCAAAAGGAGTGTTAGCTGATATCTCAGCAGTGCTTTTAACTAGCTGACATTCTATAAATACTCATTGTTTTGATGTAGAGATATATGTAAGGATTAAATATTAGATTTGTAAGTAAAATATATGGAATTTTCAACAAAGAGTGAGAGCAAATAAGAGAAGGCCAAGAACAGGTTGCAGTGCTAACTTTGCTGGAAAGGATCATAAGAACAGGACAGTTGATGCAGGGATATGTCATACTTGGTGGCACCACCTTCATCTGCTTTCCAGAGCAACTTTTCAAAAGCTGGAGTAGATCTCATCCAAGTTTTAGGTCAGAAAGAGTCTTTGCTCAAGTAGAACAAAGTTTATAGCCCTGCTTCTCTGCTGATGCTTACTTACCTGTGAGCCTACCTCAGAAATAAATCATGTTACAATATCACAGATCCCAACACACACTGTGCTAATGAAAATTAACTCATCTAGGTGCATGTGGCTTTGGAAATGAATGAGCTGTGTCCTTTCCTGGCCATTGCTACGTGGTCCAAAGAGCTGTTACAAGAGGTGTGAGTCATGGAGTCCTTTATCAGCCCAACTCTTCAAGGAACAGTTGCTATGAACACAGAAATAGGAGGGCAGGATTGGAAAAAAATAGGAAACAACTTTTTTTTTTTTTTAAATCTGTGCCATCTGGTACATTCCAGAGGCCAAAAATGCACATTCCAGATGCATCTTTTTGAGTCAGGAATAAGCCAACTCTTCCAGAGGTTGTCTGTTGGTTTTCAGAAAGAAATTGGTCTCACCAGAAACAGAATAATTTGGCTCTCTGTGTGTCCTGCTTCCTTACTGCTGTCAGAGGTTAGTGGCTGGGGGAATTCTGAGGAGTGCTGAAGTTCTACTCTGATAGAGAAGAGAAGGAGACAAAGTATGTTGTAAAGCACCAGGTCCCAAGGATGGAGAGAGAGGGGAAGGTGATGAACAGCACCATCATACCTAGAAACAAGAGGGAACCTGGAAGTCAAGCATTAGTACATTAAACTTCAATATTGGTGAGTGCCAGGCTCAACAACCAACCCACTGACATTTTCCAAAGGGAAATAAGATGTAAAATAACGTGGCTTTTCCCAACACACACACACAAGAAAAAGACAAATGCAAATGGTCATGGCTATAACCAGCTTAATTCTGCTGGTAAAAATGGGAAATTCTAGTTTGGTTTAAGCAATTCAGAATATGAACACAGCTGTGTTCATTCCAATATATCCTGGCCACAAAGAAGCATTTGATTAGAGATGAACTAACCCTTAAATCCTAAATCCCTTTACGTTTGGAAACCCAGATCCACGCCAGAACTAGCCTACTTTGCCATTTGGCATCCTTTTAAAGTGTGTGAGAAGAGCCACACCAGTGAAGTTAAGCCTGAGACAGAGGTAAACTTGCCAAAAATACGTGTGCCTTTTGAGCTTTCTGGGTTTTGAAGCTGAAATTTGAGGGATGTTGTGCTATCCTTGAATTTGAACTCTTAACTCTGCTCGAACACAAACTCGTGTACACCTTCCCAGCTCAGATGCTGTTTCCTTGACCTCTGCTTACGTTTGATCCAGGTTTGTGAGTTGTTCCTGCAGAACACAAGCTCAGTGGAATTACAGCAAATCACTCAGCCGAGCGTTGGTTGGCTGTCGATCCGCACCCCAGAAATATTGGATATTATTAAAGGTTTAGAGACAGGTTAGGTAGTGCTGCGTGGGGTCCTGTGTGTATGTGCTCTAGATCTGACACTGCTCTGTGTTTTCATTAAGTTTTTCACTGGAGACCTGAAGGAGGAGTATGCTAATCAAATTCATATGCAGCACAGAGCTGGGAGCAATCGCCAATGCATTGGAGAATAGGATTAGCCCAGAGTCCGCCGATGATGAATTCAAGAACTGAGCTGAAATCAATAAGCTGAGATTCAATAAGCACAAATGTAAAGTAGTTCACATAGGAAGGGATAATTAAATGCACAAATGGAAAATGGAGCTGTCTGTAGGCAGCTAATATGGAGGGAGAGACAAAGAGGTTTTGCTCCTTAAACCAAATCTAGGAAGACAAGGAATCATTTTTATTCCTGGCAGTGAACAGCCAATAGCTCCAAAAATTAGCTTCATGCCCAGATCCAGCTTTTAGCTCCACATGAGCTTGTCACTGACGGTGCATAATTAAAGATGAAAAAAAAAAAAATAATAAAAAATCAAACCCAAAAGCACTAGCTCAGCCTTTTCTGTTCTACACAGAAGGGGTTGGCTCTTAGGTAAAGGAATTGCAAGATTTTGCTTTTCTTATTTTCAGCTATCAGAGAGCATTTCTCCAAATCTCCCCATGTCTTTGCATTCTCCACACCCGGTGTGGAGGGACAGTTGTCTTAACCTGCCATAGGTAGCCCCTTATTGTTTTATGTCCAGAAGAAGCACACATTTTGTTACAGTTGGTGGTTTCCACAGCCGAGTTCTATGCTGACAAGAGTGGCTGCCAGTGAGGAGAGGTGTATGTAGTGATTAAAGCCAGGATCTCAGCGGCCTGCACTGCAGGAGGACCTGTGTACAGCCCGTACAAATTGCAGCAGGGAAGGACTGCGTGGGTCAGGACTCTCTGCAGGGAACGTGGGAGTGAGGATGGGATGAAGTGAATTCAGTTGCTTCGTTTGGGGCAGGGTAGTGATGGAGAACATGATGAGAATCCCAGTCGTGGCTCCCCTGGTGAGATCTGGGGTGCAGACAGATTGCCTGGAGATCGTTTGCTCGTGGTGTGCCTGCCTTGGGCCCGTTCTGTCACTGTCTGTCAGACACACATCTTGCCAGGAATTCTCTTCTCTTTACAGGAAAAATATCTGTGCTATTATTTTCAGGGAACTTTGGGCCTTTTCAGTGGTACAGTGAACTCCTTCCTCCATTAGCCCGACTGGACTGTCTGAGTCAAACCTAAACCTAGGGCTCCTTCTCTGAAGGAGTCTTTTTCTCCTTCTGAGTGTTAATCAGGAGTGAGTAGAGTGGTGATTCATCAGGTGCTGCTGTCCATGGAAAGGACTAACTAGAGGACATCAAAGGGTTGCCTAATGTATCTGTACCAAAGGTCAACAGCTCCCTTCATTCAAACCAGAAACTGTGATCTTTTGAAAGCCATTAATGCCCGTGTTCCCCTATTAAATCCAGTCAGGTTCTTTCACTGAGTGCACTCTCCTCAGGCTAAGAGCTGATTTTATTTTCCAGTCTCCTGATCCTTCCCCTGTTGATCTTGGACTAGAAATTTCCTTTATGAAAGCATGCTTACTTCAAGGAATCACAGGCCTGAACTCTTGAAATTGTATTTTTGAGAGGCAAAAACAAAACTATGCTTTATTTGTGTGCTTGAGGCTGTTAAAGAAGAATATTTTTCTCTGTGAGGCCATGAGAGCAGCTTTATGTCAAGTGATGGTTAAGAGAAGAGGTGGAGCTGTCAGTGTGCAATGTGCATCTAGAGATTCCAGGGCTTCTGGAGGACAAATTGCCCTTTGGAGGTGTTAGATACTGTGGTCACCTTGACCTGGAACCTTGGGTTCAGAATTTGTCTCGGAACTTATTTTTGGTGGCAGAATTGCTCTTGCTTGAGGGCTCTTGCCACATCAAGGGAGACTTTTTGTCTAGTCCAAGTCCTCATTGCCTGGGTTGATAGGGTGACACCATGCTTTAATCATGTCTTATATCTCTGTTTTCTCTCTTTCTTTCCTCTCAACAGCCCTAGCTTTACCCCAGCCATAATTAAATGGAGAGATAGCAGCAAATTGCACTGGGATGCTGTGCTGCTTCTTCCCTCCTAAGTTCTCATCCATGGTGTTTTTAAAGCTAGGAGTAACTGGCCTAGGCTGAGCTTTAGTTAGTTTAGTACCAGTTTCATGCAGCTGGCAGTATACAGGAAAAAACTATAGATTACATTTGCTCTCCAGCCATATCCTCCCCATGAAAGAGCTTTAAGAGCATATTATAAGGAAGCAAAATTCAGGGGAGTCCTGAGGTTGTACCTGGCTCCAGTGAACAGTGGAGCTGGCATGTCAGGAACAGCAAACCATTGCTCTGGGCTGCTTTCCACACCTGCCAGGTCCTGTGGGGGGCTGCAGATACTAGTGTACTGCTAAGGTGGCAGCCAGGGTATGAATTCAGATTCAGGTTGCATCAAATTGACCCAATACAGCAACTAATGCATAGAAAAGACACTTTTGGTATGAGGAGCACCACTCCCTGAGGACTGCAGGTAGTGAGGAGGACACACGGGACATAGTTATTGTTGAGAATAATTTTTTGCATAACTGACTTCATTAAAACCTAGCAGGATAAAGAACTTGACTGTTTATCATGTGACTATGGTCACTGAGGAGTGAGAGATTACAGGGCTGAAATGGTCCAGGCTCTGCAAAGAGCTTCTCTTGGCCTTTCAGAGTTATTGGTGGGTTGGAGCTGCAGGGTCCTGTGTGGGAACAGCCAAGTGCTGACACCCAGGAGGAGAGCAAACTAGGAGAATGTGTCTGTAGAAATAGACTGAAAGCATTTAGGAATATTCCTGTGCACTGACAGCTGGCCCCAAATAGTCGTTCCCATGCTGATAAATGCTCTTACCTTTTAAACCAGGGGGCTGGATGCAGACTGAGAGTTGAAACTGAGCCTAGGAATACACTATTTACATGTTTTTACCACACCATTTACCACAACCAGGCAGGAAGGACCCTCCTGATTGGTTTTCACCCAGGGCCTGGCCAGGCGTTGGTGGGAACCAATGAAGGGATCACCAGCGATTGCCCTGCCTTAGCATTAACATCAGGTGTCCCACCTCCAAAGTTAACACCACAAAGTCTGGCTCTGCTTGTAGTGAGTGAACCAGGTAGGGTTCCCAGTTGTTGGGAGGGCTCTCTGACTGCTCGTTGTGGGCAGAGCTCCCAGTGGTGGTGGGATATCAACACAACCAGAAGCAGAGAGGAGATTGCATCTGTGATGATTGCACTGGTTTTTGGCCACTGCTGTGTGATTGGACTTGGACTGGTCGCCTGGTTTCTAAGTTGGCTTGCTCCTGTCTTCACTTCATCCTGTGCTGTGAGTGTCTCAATCTCTTTGTTCCTCTCATATCTCTGTGTATAATTCAGAATTGGAGGGGAGGATCTGGCCTGTGTGCTGCTTATTGGTGGTAATATACTTCCTGTTGGGGTCTGCAGTCAGTAAAAGGGGGGGTGCTCACAGAGCTGTGCTGAGGCCATGCTGAACTGTTTAACAGTACAGCTCTTTATTTTTCCATTTGCAGGGCCACCTCCAGGCACTGTTTAACTTGGGAACATGGTTTGCACCCTGACAGCCCAGCCAGTCATACCAGAAAACAACGTTACTCCCCAGCATACCTGTCCATGCAGTTGGGGTGTTAGGTGTTGAACACTGGCTGAGAGTTTTACACAGTCATTATTATAATTTCTAAAAAAGCCCAGATTATCTATTTCAGCTGAATTTAAGACAAGAGACAAAGGCAGACACAGATGAAGAGATGAACAGGTGAAAAGAATAAGAGAGGCAGTAGTATTCTGGCTCAGGCTGAGAGCTGGAGGTGCCTGAGCACCTGAAGCCTGTTGTCATTATTCCTTTGTGAGCATTGAGGTTTTTAGTATAAAGAGAGTTTTGAGGAGGACAATGAAGCAGCTTTACAAAAGTTTAGTGGAGAAAGCTCAAAGGTGCTGTTGAAAACACTTCAGATCTGCTGATGTCTGGCAACACTGCCCATCAGACATGGGAGCTAAGCTTTCAGTGGGGATTCAGGGGTGATGCTTGGAGGAGGGGAAGCTATAAAAGCCTTGACAGTGAAGACAAAGAGCTTGTGTTTCCTGAAGCAGAAGAGAGGAAGCTGAAAGAAACATTTCCAGAAAGGTGCAACATGCTCCAAATGACAGGAAGGGAATGTGACCTTTGTCTTTCTGCACTCATTTGAGACGGGCAAATTCGCAGCATTAAGGTTGGGGAGAGAGTGTTGTAGTAATGAAAGGGTAGACTGATGTGAGCCTGGGCAACCACTGCAGCTGCAGTAAAAATGGAACAAGAATTCAGGCCTTAGACATGTTTTCTAGCAAAAGTTCTTAAGATTTATACAGAGTCCAAGTGTAAGGACCCAGGAAGATGTGTGAATGGAAGATAATTGTGGATTAGAGGTTAGAGGGCTGGCTGGCCAGGCTGATGGCATAGCCTACAGTTATGGAAGAAGCATTTCTTTTTGCCCATGTTGAACTCTCACTACCAGCTTCAAGCTCAGCAGTGCATTCATTTGCATGTCTTCTCATGAAGTGTGAAAAAACTTGCATCATGTTCATGTAAAGCCAGCTTCTTCCTAGGTGTTCCATATGGGGCATTTCCAAGGTGTGAAGGGAAATTACTGGAGTGTGTCCAAGGTGGGAAGGGAAGGGAATGGAGTGAACTGAAGTCCCAAATGTAAAAGAGATTTTTAGAGCCTGTTGCAGGTGGTTGAAGCTGGAACATGGTACCTGTTCCTCCACTGTGAGGATGGTGAAGGTGTTTTTCAATCTGTTAACAACTATGGTGGATATTAAGCAATGTTTACTAAGACACATGAAATCCATAAGCCCCAGTGACTTGCAAAAGAGAGCTCACAAGGGCTGGTTGAGGGGACCTCCAGATCACAGCTCTGAAGCTCTGTGGGAGAGTAACAGAAGCATGAGAAGAATGTTCACGTTGTGTTGCATTCAAAACAACCAGGGTGACTTGAGTGACAGCAGGGCAGTTATTGTGACATTGTTCCAGAATAAAAGAATGAAAATTATTATATAGACTCCAGCAGCTGAAGAACAAGACTGTAAGAATGTCATTAGCTGTAGCCAACACAGATTTAAGGAAAATAGGCTTTTTCTAACAAATCTGCTTTTTTTTCTTCTTTTTTTTTTTTGTTATCCTGTGGTATTACAAGTCTGGTTCCTACAGCTGACTTCATATTTGGACTTTTCTAAACCAGTGTAATACCTCATGGCATTCTGATAAAATGTTAACACTATGCAATACCAATAAAGCAGAGATTAAGTGAGCTGAGAGAAAGCTAAATGATAGATCTCAAAAAAGCACTTGTCAATGGGGAATTATCATCAAATGAGAGTGTTCCAGACTGGCTTTTGAGAAATCAGTACAAAGCCCCATTTTATTCAGTGTTTTCATCGATGATCTGGGAATAAGTACGCTGATAAAAAGGGTGGATGACACAAAGATTAGTAGAAGGATACAAAACCTAATGACAGTAAAAATCTAATGCATGGATTGCTCAGAAAGGCTGCAGCTCCTCATACAAAGGTATGCAGCACACCCAAAATTAATTTTTTTGAAAGAGAACAGCAGATTGTGCTTTCAGATGGCAGGGCTATATCTGGAAAGGAAAAATAAGGTGTTGTACAAGTGGATCTCAGAGTTCCAACTGGTGCAGGAGTAGAAAGGGGCTTAAAGACCAAAGATCTGTGAACACAGCAGCAATGAAATGTGGTCTGAATTGTTTTTCTCTCACGTGAGGTATTGTTGAGTCCAGTTCAGAGATACTATGTCTTTTATTGCTAACTTCATTTTTGGAGCATGTTGCAGCACGGGGTGCAGAAAAAGTCTTCAATGTGACTTTGATGGTTTGAGAAAAATGGCTTGCAGTGAGACTTAAAGAGCAGTCTAATTTATTTCAAATGATTGAGGGGAGACTTGATTTATTTATTTATTTTTTTAGTATTGTGCTATGAAATGCTTTAATCTAGTGGAGGAGGGTGCAGCAACAACCAAGACATGGACACTGATGTCAGACAGATTTAAATTAGGTACAACCTTTCAACAGTGAAGATGATCAAACATTGGAACAAAGTCCCTCAGGACATGCTAACTCTTCATCACCTTCAGCTCAAGACTGGATACCTTGCTAAAAAAAGGATGTATTAGCCAGGGAAAAGTCACTGAGCTGCATACAAGGATAGGTAGGTGAAGATTAAAGCCCTGTGACATATAGAAGGCCAGGAGGGATTGTTTAAACCTCTATTCTGACCATAAAGCATATGAATCTTCCAAACCTGGTCTCTCTTGGAAATTTCTATCATAGAACTGCATTGTTCAGACACTGTTACATATGTCAAGCAAAGAGAGGCAAACAACACTGTTAGATGTACCTGAAGTTTCTCCATGTCCATCTTCCCCTGTCTCAATGCTGCTCTTCTCCATACCCCTTTCAATGAATGCTGATTGAGGGGGTAACTAACCACAGCCAAACAAAAAGGTGATGTTTAAAGAGCTGGGAAGAGAACCATTTTGAGAAGGACTTTGTTTACTCTAGCATATTGGTCACTACTACCAGAAAAGCAAGAGCAGGAGACATTTGTGCCCCAGGTGATAATCTTCATTGCTGAGAAGACAGTCTCTAGGTGAAGGTATGAAAGTACATGGTGGATCACGTGAGGTACATCAAGCTAGCACTTGTCTTCCAAAGCTTTAGTGAAGACATGGGAAGTTGTGTTTGAGTTTCTGTTGAACTTGAGAGGAACTGGAAGAGAGAAGCTGAAGTTCATGAGTCTTGTTCTCACTCAACTTTCCAAGTAGGTGAGCTAGTGTATGTTAAGACTGCACTTAAAAAACCTAAATATAGCATGTGCTGTGTAGGCTTAGTGCCAGAGGGCACGTTTCTACTCTTAAATGTGAAGCCAGCCACAGAATGGGTGATACTTAGCCAAGTTTTGGGGACTGGGGACAGCAAGTCAGTTCAGTGCTTGTACTTCTCCTGGCGCTGTGGTACAACTTATCATCTCTACAGGACTCGAGTGCCTCTCTCTTAACGTGAACCCACTTAGGAATTCAAAGCTCTAGTTCTCATTCTTGTACCATTAAGACAGTGCTGTCAGTGAGAATGGGCCTATTTGGGCCACTGGAATCTGACAAGTTAGCATAAGCCTCTGTGCAAATAGAAGGCTAGCGCTGTAGCTCGGAGATGAGAGTTGAACAAGATTTGCAAGTCAGAGGCTTGAAATTCCACGAAGGGAAGATCAAACAGCCTCTTTCTTTTAACAAGCATCTCATTTCTTTAGGGGACTGGACAGTTTTCATCCAGAAAATAAATGCAGAAATTTCATGCAGAAATTAAATGCCATCATTGATATATATAACAAAATGTTACCCCTGACACACACATTGTCAACTAACAGCTCATCAACATGTCTGGGAATTCATAGAGATGGTCCCTAACTAGCTAGATTCAGAGCTTTGTCAGCAGAGATCACACTTGCACCCTGTCTCTGAAGGAGACATCCTGATTTTTATGGATAATTTTAGAATTGGCTCCAAGCCTGTATCTCCTTAACAGCCCAGACTACAAACTTAGGTCCCCGAATCTCTGAACTTTGTCACATCTGAATTTTGAATCTCCTTTCTGTGCCATCAATCCATTTCCAATGCTGATTTTAAAAAGCAACAGCTACCTTCCTCCCCTACTCCTTTCCCCAGCCTTTCCATAACTTGGGCAGGCTGGAGAATGATAATTCTGTGGCATTACACCTTCTGAGTTTCTGAATTTGTTTAATTTATTTTTTTTTTTTTTTGATCTATGTTGGATTACACCCAAAACTTTTCAAGCATTTTAATGAAGCACAATTGTGTTAAGATGTCTGCTCAGCTTTTGGAATGAAAATGTTCAGTATTTTAATTTGGGTCTCTCTGTCACTCCTTGGAAACACTCAGATAGTCTGCCCTAGACTTGAAGTGTTTTGGCTCCCACTAAACATCACATTTTGACCACAAGATATTTAGCTGAAAGTGTTCCACGCACTCTACTTGAAAATATTCTGCTGTAGCAGTAGAGCTTGAAACACATCTCATTGTTAAATAATTGATATTTCTTGTAATCTCCATATTACACTGAAGCAACCAAGAAAATACATGCTGAGTGTGACTCCTGCCACTGCTGTTCATGCCACAGTGGATGGCCCTGTTGCTGTAGGTGTGGTGACCATAATAATCCCTTGGGAACCACCCTGGGCCTCTTTGGCCATGTGCGTGCGTTGGTGGTTCAGTGGTGTAGGTTTGGTGCACAGAAGCTTTGGCTGTCCTCATCCTGGGCAGTTTGATAGTTATTCAGCCATTGGCCTTCCACACCGTGCCAGACCATAGAATCACAGAATGATTTGGGTTGGAAGGGATGCAACAAAGAAGTCAGCTTCTTCCAGATCATTTAGAAATGATGGTTGCTAAATAACTAGTAGCTACTACACTCAGAAATAGGAGTGTTGAGTTCCTCTAAAATCCTAAAATTCCAACACTGATCTCACAGTGGTAGGTACCCTCCGTTGAGGTAAGAGAAATGTGTAGGGGGGTAGAAAAAATGGATAGAAGACAGGTTTTCAGGAAAAAAGACTTAACATCATCACCTA
This sequence comes from Merops nubicus, assembly GCF_000691845.1. Classification (NCBI taxonomy): domain Eukaryota; kingdom Metazoa; phylum Chordata; class Aves; order Coraciiformes; family Meropidae; genus Merops; species Merops nubicus. The sequence continues at coordinate 65,608 of NW_008611754.1, read as the reverse complement.
CCCTTCTTATGAGCAGAATAAAAGATCTATCAAATGCCTGAGGATATCTTAGATAAGATTTTAAATGCCCTAGGTGTCTCTTTTGAAGCCCTTGCTGGATTTGGCAGTTATTTCATACAATTTCTTTTGTAACTGTATTCGGCTTCAGCTTAAAACTGATTTTAGTTTTTTAGTCCATATTTCTCATTTTGGCAGCCTGTGTCCTAGAGGCTGAGGCAGCCCAACGTTTAATAAATCCCAAGCTGATTCATGATAATGCCCTTATTATAATTTTCAGCCCTTCTTAAAGGCTTCCTGGGTTCAATCAGCTCTGATGGCCCATGGTTGATATTACTGCAGAGTGGAAGGTGGTGGGGAGCAGGGAACTCCTGTGTGCTTGGGATGACAACAGGCAGATGGAACGTGTTGGGTGGATGTGCACCACTCCCCTCTGCTGTGGCTGCTGTGCAGCTGTGACAAAAGCCTCCAGCTGCAGGCAGCTGGCAGATGTTTCAGCTCAGGTAGTCCTGCACGGTGGGTGGTGGTGGTGTGGAGGCCAAACACAGGACTGGCAGCGTGTGGCAGAGCAGGAGCACGCTGGTGTGAAAGGACCTCTTGTGGTGCAGGAGAGAAGAGGGAATGTTTAAGTGGTCTTCATCCAAGCTGAGTGAGTGCTGTCAAGTAGTTTTCTCAATTCTTTCACCAATTTGTCTTGATTGCATTGACGCTCTCTTGGCGTCCACGTCCTGTGGTTATTCCACCGAGCGTGTTGTTGATGAGGAAAGTTTGTAGGAAGAGTGGATTTCAGGCAAATCCCACTGACAACAAGTGTTGAAATCACAATTTGGCAATCCCTGCGCTCAAAACTTGCTTTAAGGAGTTAAAGATTCATTCAGACAAGGGAGGGAAGGTGGCAGGTGACCCAGAAGTCCCATCCAAGCCACCAAAGCTTTTATAACACACGTCTTGCTGGGAGGCTCTTGCATTTAAACACTGCACTCGAAACTGCTCCCGGAGATTGGAGGCAAATCAGTTTCACTCTGGCCTAATTTTAGCTAGTGTAATCTGTTTCCAGTTTGTGAGTGGAAGTATTTGATGACATGTATTTGTTTCTTTCATTTTGTGCCTTTAAAAAGGAATGAAAATGAGTTTTAAAAAAAAACCCTGAAGTATTGTGGAATCATCTGCAGCTGTAAGTCTATTCAGCCTCTCCCCTTATTGCCCACGTTGCTCATCTTGGGGCTAAGAAATCATCATTTTGGGTTTTTTTCAGTCAAGTCATTGTTGCCTTCTTCCTGCCTTCTTAGGAATATGGTTTAGACATGACCTGTGATTCTTCAAACACAGGCAGGGACATCATCCACAGCATCAGTTCTCTTCAGCAGAATTCACAAGAAGTCATTTCTCAGCTCTTCCCTCCAGCCATACAGACACAGATCCCTCTAGGCAATTCCCAGCACCAGCATCTTCACTGCAGAGCATCACTTGTCCAGGCTGCATTTCAGGGATCTGGCTGGTTTGTTTCCTTTTCAGGGTGTAAATTTCCTTATTTTCAAGTGTGATAGATAAGGTACTGGTTAAAAAACATGCAAGGATGAGGTGCTTTTGCCCATATTGTCCCAAACACGTTGATTTTTTTTGTCTTTCTTCTCTGTAAGATGGAGCCAAAATACACTCCAGTGCCTAAATAGTTGTTAAATTTACTCATCACACAGGCTTAATAAATTACAATATGTGAAACACTTCAAGGTAAAAGGGAAGAAATGGGTCCTGAAACCCATGAAAGTTGCTTTTTTTCCAGACTAGCACTTTCCCTGTAGAGTACCAAGAGGAAGGTGCAGGCTTGGTGAGGGGCACGACTCACTCTTACTTCTGATTTCATTACCACTGATTTGGATTTTATCAGACTCCATAAACTAGACGAGACTGAGTCCAGCCAGAGTCAAATGGGTCCTTTCCAAGGAACCCTGCACTGCCATAAAGAAACAAAGAACTCTGGGGCATTATTTTAACAGACTATTTTGGGGATCTTTCTGGCTGCTAAGTGCTATAGGAATGCTGTGCATCATTATCGAGTAAATTGTGTCACCTTGTAAGTTAATTTCTAATTACACAATTACTTTATGTGGCATTAATAAAAAGTAATGTGAGGTTTTTTTCAGCAAACTGTAATTTTAAGTAAATAATTTTTTTTTTTGGAGACCAAGTGATTTATTAAATTAATTCTTTATTAGGCCTCATTTAGACTCCAAGCCATTTTTACTAGTACTTTGGCATAAAATTATTGCATAATTAGTAATACAGTTGTCATACTTATAAGTAATGGTTTTACTTAGAACAAATTAAAAAGGATTAGATTTTTTTAAGAGCGTATCGGGTCTCAGGGGTAATAATAGTAAGGAATAACTTCATTACACCTTTCCCATGTTGGATCATGCTTGGGAAACGTGGTTTTATAGAGGTCACCTCACCTGCTGTTCTTCTGTACAGCAGCTATTCCTGGGGGGGGGAACACACCACGCATTTTTTTTACGTTTCCTCAGCAACTAATGAAGTTTGTGGGGTGCAAGTGGTTTCAGCTTCAAGCCTCCAGCAGATGTTACCACCCCACAGGAGGGACAGCTGAATGGCTCATGAAGCAGCCCCTTCCCTGGCGTGGTTTTACAGCCAGCCTGGTGAAGGGAGCCGGCAGCAATTTGATTCACGCTAATCGAGCGAGCTGTAAAGTGCGGTGGCTGACCCAGGAGCTGTTTGGTTGTCCCTTCTGCAGTCTCTGGGAGAGAGGTTTGCTGGAGAGCTGCAGGCTATAATGCCCTCAGCCATCCCAACTTCATTTGCTGGTGCAGGCGTGGTGGTGCTCTCTAACAGAGCAGGGGAGAGGAGAAGAGCTTAGCCACTTAATCTGCGGAGGGAATGGAAGGAGGCAGAGCATATGGACGCTCGCTGGAATTGGTTCGGGATGCTGATGCCAACACCTACTCTTAAATGTATGAGAGGGATGGAAGAAGACATCTCAAACCACCTGAGAATTCAAGGGCTCTGATTTTTATCTTAGCCACAGCGCAAGCTCTACCCATGTGCACTAGAAGACATTTTGGCTCAGAGTTTTTTTGTCCCAGTGGCCTGTTTCGGTCTGTTCTCAGTCTCGGCAGCTTCACATCCTGCAATGCGTGTGCAGCCCTCGGAGCTGCTGCCATGAAGTATTGATAGCACTAGGCTAGGGAGGGTTTCCAGGAGAGCGATGTAGCACTGCACCTGTATAAAAGTTTCTCCTCAAAGGGGCTGAAAATCTTCAGTTCTTCCAAGTCTGAACCCGGGGTCGGTGTTTGCGCGAGGCTTGCCAAGGTCAGGTCATGAACTGCTTTGGTTTCAGAAGTTAAAACTTCCTGCCTGTGGAAGTCGTGCAGCTGAATATAAAATAAGCAGAAGCTGGGCAGGGAGAGAGAAAGCTCTGAGCAGAACGATCCCTGGAAACCCTTCACCCCAGGAAACAGCCGGGCATGGAGAGGGAAGGCTGAATCCTGTGACTGAGCAGACTGAGTAGGGTGAGCAGGGGAGATCACCTGTAGGAGCAGACGCCTCTACCTTCCCTTTCATGCCTATTGTAAATAAATTGCATTTATCATTACCTGCACCCTTTGTCTCCAGGCTTCTGAGGTGTTGAAAGCTTCAGTTAAATGGCTTGCCCAAAGAAAACACTGTCACATTTGCATAATATTTTCATAGACACCGAGCTCAACCTGAGCCTGAAGGGAGACAGGGATGTTCCCTGCATATTTTATATTCCCATCTTCAATTCCCACCAAAGCTAACTCTAAATTGTGGCATGGATATGTGTATGAGAGAGAGAGAGGGCTGAGAGCTCTGAATTTGTCTGGGGTATTTCCAAGCACTCTCAGTTTAAGAAGCTACTTACACCCCATGGAAAACTCTGACATAGTGCTGTTTAGAAACAAATTGTCTTCCATTTCACCTCTTTCTCAGCATTCCTCTTCCCTCATTCTTCATTACTAGGGACATCTGCATGAAAACAGAATCTTTTTTTTTTTTTATATATATATATCTTGGGAGTTCATCTGCCTCTGCTGATTATCCCCTCCCTCCCCTCTCCTTCTGAAGTCATTATCTTCTGATTGCATTACATTTGCAGCCGTCCCACCGCGGGCTCTCTTCTCATCAAGATTCTCCAGCTAAGCAGGGGAAAGGATAGGTCAGCTGGCAGAAAGGAAATCTCAAGGAAAGCCTGGCCCTGGCAGGAGTGTTGGGGTCCAGTCTGCATCCCTGCCTCTCAGCCACGGCCATGCTCTTTTGGAAAGATGCAATGGACCCAGTGGAGCTTCTCCCCCAGACAGTGTCAGAACAAGAGCTGGAGGAAGGTTTTCTGACAAGACGTGGTGTTTGCTGCAAGATGCAATGTCGTTCCTGTCACCTACCCTGCAGGTGTTTGCAAGCTGGAATTGAATTAAGGAGACTTTCATTGCAGGAGTGGAGGGAGTAACTGGAGATGCCAAATCCTGCTCGTTTTCTTGAAACCAGAACTGGAAGCCTTAATTACAACAGAGTAATAGTCTTGCTTTGGGCAAATAATATTTAACTGAAGTGGAACAGCTTCCTTAAGAGAGATTGAGGGAGGTGTTTCTCAGAACAAACAGGACCAAAGTTTGTATCCTTATTTTGAGTCAGAAAGTGGATTTTGTCATGGGTCTACTGTGTCCTGGTACAGCAGCAGGGTCTTGCCAATCAGTCTTCCTGTGTGCTAGGAAAAATACCATTTGTCTGTTGAAACTTCTTGACAGTCTTAGCAAATGGTGGAACTATGCTGGTATCATTTACAGGGGAGGGCACAAAATAGTTATGGCTTAGCTAAGGTCACAAAATGAGCCAATCCTTGCAAGAGTTGAACCAAGCTCCCAGATTTTCAGCCACTCAAGCCTGCTCTTTAGGATACATCTAGCAGAAAATCTCCATCCACTATTACCTTTATTTAACTGAACCCATTTAGAGGTTTACAACCAAATTCATATGTCTGCAGCATGTCTCATATTCCTATTTCCATCCCCTTACTGCCTTCAGACAGAAAAAGAAGGTTCCAATATACAGTGGTAAAGTTGTACATTAAAGGAAGAACTTCAGAGTTCTTAATGTGTAGCAGACTGGGGAAGCAGCTCTCCCAACAAACCTGTTTCCACTGGACTCATCAGAAGCACATTGATGCTGTTCCTTACCTGCTCTTAACTACATGCAAGTGCTCTCATAAAGACATTGTGTTTGTTTGCATTGTTCTGCCTCAGCTCCTTCTTTGAAACTATGAAAATCAATGGGAATAGATCCTTCTTCTTTCTTGTAGCAAAACCCATACATGTCCAAGACAGGAATGGGGCCACAATGGTAATGTAAAGCAAGAGGCAGAGGAATTTCATAGAGAATAAACCATTTTATATAGGATGAGAGTGACAACACTTTCTTCCTAGCCAGGTGCCTGAGCTGCTCTTTTTTTCCCCAGAAGGCATTGCAAAGGTAATTCCAACTAACAACTCCAATACATATGTACACTTGGTATCTCTGGGTAGGGGATGCCAGCAAATATTGAATTTACTTCTAGAATTAAGTGACCATGCAACAGCATGTTATTGCATTTAACGCTAGTTCTGTGCTGCAAAGAGGAGCAGTGATAGAAATCTGTTTAAATGTAGGATGATCTGATTGCCCAGGATCCCATTACAGCTGGTAGCTCTGCAGTCTTACAGCAAAGGGCTGGAGATCTTGAAGTTGAAGGGTGTATCTCTCTGGGGATGTGTATGCCAAAGGCTGGATGGCACAGAGGGTGGCTTGATCCTTCAGCCAGCTGTTTGTTCCTTCAGGCTGTGGCAAGGACAGGATCCTGAGCTCCTTCCTATTTTAAATCATCTCTGTGAATTCATTGCAAGCAAGTTGTGGATTTGTTTTGGGTTTTCTCCCCATGGGTATTTTCTTTGGTTGGGCCTAGGCAGGATGACTGCTGTATGCAAAAGAGACTGCTTAACTTGGAACCAAGTCTTTGTGCAGGATGAATGTCCTCATAGACACTTCCCAGGGCTGAGCCCCACTTAAAGATGACGAGGGGCTTGGTTAGGTTGCTCCTGGTTGCGTACCCTTTGGGGAGATGAGGCAGAAAATAACTCTGAGGCCAGTAACAGCACAGCATCTGGTGATCCCAGCACGCATCCTGCTTCATGTGCTCTATCTATTTTTTAGAAGAAAAGGAGTGCAGCAGAGGCATTCACATTGTTTTGAAGTTAATCACTGGATTAAATTGCCGTCCGTCAATAGTGCTGTAATTTGTGTTATGAATTACAGCAGCATAACCCTCAGGCACGTTTTATCAATGCGTCCCAAATTATTTAATAACAATATTTTTCAAAAAATAAGCAGTGCCACTTGTTTTCACCCCACCCCTTTTAAAATCAGCCCGTTCTGAGAGTTTCCATCAGCGTAACAGCGAGCTCTGCAAAAATTCCTCCTAAATAAATTACCAACAGGAGGCTCAAAATCCATTCCCATAAACAAAACCATTTTCCCCTCCCCAATCGATGGCCTGCTGTGTTGCTGCTAATGGGACTATCCACACATGTTGCACAGAAAGGAATTAATTTGCAGGTTCCTCAGACTTTTTCTGTTTGATTTTCTTGGTGGCGAGGGGAAGGATTTGGAAATTGTTTCACTGAACTTCACATTTATTTCAGAGAGTGAATCCTTCAGTCTGCAGAAAGGGACACATTCAGTTTGCACGTTGGAAGAAAATTTTCTGTACTAATCCATAGCAGAAATGGGAGAGGGGCAGAAAATAGGAAGGAAACCCCAGAGAATGTGACTGCAGCCTTTATTTGGGACATCCTTAGTGGGCAGAAACGTGTCCACATATTCTGCCACTGGTTTACAAATGTACCCTCATTATTTTCAGTCCTGTCCTTCCCCATTTCAGTTCTGTCTTCATCCTACACTGCTGCCATCACATGTTCAGGCTGATTCCCTGCTTGGGCAGCCCTGGGCATCCCACACCCAGCCTGTCAGAGCACCGCAATCGTTTTATTCTTTCTCATTTCCTGCAAATTGTAGTTTTCTCTAAAAAAGAATGCATAATCACTCATATTTCTTTTTCTTTTCAGGTAAGTGGCCGTTCTGTTTTGCTAAAACTGGTGAACAATCAGCAAGCTTCAGCTCTCAAAGGTACTTTTTGTGGTATGGTTTCTTCCTAAGCACCTTGAAGTATTTTCCTCATCTGAGTTTGTATAGCACCTCAGCAGGAGGTTTGAGAGAGATGAACTGGGATTTAACCTTAACCAAACAATCATTTATCTTCTTTGATTTCTACAGTTCAGCCTTACTGAGGGGCCCAGAAATGGGAGCTAAAGGTACAGTGGTGGGGAGAGATTGTTCCTGGAACTTCAGCTGCTAGGAACAAAACCATGACAGGCTGTTAGCTCGGTGGGGGGCAGGCTGGGCACAGCTCTTCCAAACATAGGCTCAGGCTTCTGCAGGTGCACTGCCTGGTGCACGTGCTGGTTCTTGGCTCATTACTATCAATGGGTGCCTCTTAAGATCTAACTCCATCTTCTGCTGCTGCTCCTCCTGGGGAGGAGGCATTGCTCAACACTGCCAGCCAGGACCATGGGAAGGTAGGTAGCTAGACCCCCAGAACCATAAAATTGACTTCAAGAGTTGTGACGTTTTAAAACTGTATTTTTACTTGTTTTAGTGTGTTGGTTTTTTTTGTGTTGGGAATCTGGACCCCATCTGTCATTCCTTCTGTGACGAAATCTTGGTGACCTAAGCAGCATCAGACTTTGGGCAGAATATTGACACGCCATGAGACTGATTTTGCTTCAAATGCAGGGGTTTAAGTACATTTCTATGGGAAGGAAAAAAAAACAGCATTAAATTGCTCAAATGTAGAGAACTCTAATTCCCTGATATGTAAGACAATTTTTAAAGGTCTCTGATTTGTTGCTTGATAGTCTTTGGTGCTGAATGGGCAATTATGTTCTGGTGTGACTAAACTATTGTCTCAAATGAGTTAGTTGGACACAGCTCTGAGTGTTACCAAGAAATGAAAGCCTAGAACACATTAAATATCAATATTAATTAATGACTCTTGGACACATACAGGAAATTGCCTTAAACCTCCAACCTTCTGAAAATATCTTCAAGTGGGATTACTGACATAAAGGATTTGATCTAATTATCAGTGCTAATTTCCTTCATGATGATGGTAGCTGCACTGTTGTTAAAAAGGCACAGTCAAGATTAGTCACCTACGGTACTAGTGTTAATCCCTTATCAGTATTGCTAATATTTTAAAACTAAATCTTTTAGAAATTATCACCACCAGTCCTGCTTCACAGTTTCTTCAGCGTAGGTGATTAAATGGCTCAATTTTCTTATCCCGACGTGCTGGGTTTTGGGGTTTATTTCTTGAAGCTCTCTATTCCTGAAATTGGCATTATTGGTTACACTTTCCTAGCCTTTGTATGATTTGAAATGCTAGCTGTACACTGTAAGAGTGGGAGGCAGGTAAATAGATTGAGATGATTTAGTAAGATTATGTGTTTTTCCCTCTGGCTTAGCCATTAGAGGTAGCAAGCTCTGTGAAATAAACAAAACCCAAGAAAATGGTGATGAGGGGGCAGGAGAGTAATGACACAAAAAAAGGCATCTGGAAGATACACCTTCCTCTCCCTGATGTGCATTTTTTTAAGGTATACATAAAGTCAGCAGTTGTGAGGCAGCCAACACAGATCAAAGCTTGGCCCTTTTTTGCTGGGAGAGAGCAGAGAGGTCTCATGGAGGCAATGGGAGGTGTGGGAGCTCCCCCAGCTTTGGGTGGTGGGGAGAAGGAGGCAATTTACTCCATTAGCTTCCTGGGAAGCAGGGTCCCCTAGCCCATCAGTCATCATTCTTTAAGAGGCTAAATTATCTCATTAAAAAAAAAAAGCCTTTGGGGGCTTGGATGCTCTGTGAGCCCAAATATCTGCCTAAAGCATACATAATCTAGGGGAGGCTTCTGAAAGAGCTGACCAGCTCAGTTCCCTCCCAGACTGCAGCCTTGGGAACAGAGGAAGCTCAGCTGACAACCTGCTGCCTCCAACGCTGACGCAGAGAAATGCTGCCTATCTGTGCAGTTCATTATCTGCTACTCGGATCTCAGTGAATAAAGTTGCTGCTGAAGAAATCCCATAGCCACCAATGTCATATCAGACAGCACAAAGTGCTATCAGCTCTTAAATGTCCAACTCATCAACACAAATTGGTTCCTCTGAAGAGCAATCCCATGCAGAGATCAGTTTTCCCTTGATGCTCCTGTTTTTTTCCCCCCTCCCTCTGTCCTGTTTTTTCTTTATGTACTTTGAATGGTCAAGTGATCTCTTTGACAAATCTTGAAATATTTTAATTGGCACAGAGATCTCATCTGGAAATTAATGTCTCTTATTGGTGCTTTGGTTTCTTTGTAATGCTATTTTACTGACAACTGTTTCTAGGTAATGCTCCAAAGCTCTGCAGTGCTTTTATATAAGCACATGATGCTTTGATAGGGGTGAGAGTTTGGGAGAGGGTTGTGTAGCTGCAGGCTTTGATTCAGCAGTTGTGCCAACAGGTACAGGGCCTATCCCCTTCTCCTGAGCAGAAAGCAATTAAAAAGGTCCCACTTCTTAGAGAGCTGTCTCATTGCAGTGCCTCCAAACAGTTGAGCAATAAAGGGCAATGCACGAGATCAATGTGAGAAAATCTGGCAGATTTTTGTGTGACAGTGACACCTGCTCAGAGTTCTGCAGATCAGCAAATAGAGATGATAATAACAATGATAATAAACTTGAGCAAAGACAGTGAGTTACAAAATGCACTTTATTCACCTATTTTGAAAATTCCTTATTGTCTCTACCTTTCTAATGCTCTGGAGCACATTTCTTAAGAGTAATAAACCTTTGATGATATGGCACCTCTGTAAGCATCCATCTTTGCTGAGCAGCACAGCAGTATTATTGCAGGTAAGGAGCTTTATGTAGAATATATTAATGAGCCTTTTACATATAAAAAGAGGGGAGGGAGGAACACTAGAAGTTTCTTCCAGTGATGCAATTGCTGTGTGCAGCAGAATAGAGTGCTGTGTCTGGAAGGAAGTGTGGGCTGGGGAAATGGTGGAGGATGTGCCCATGTGCAGTTATCCTCTGTGACTGAAAGAAAGAGAGAAGAGCAATCATAAGTGTTCATGTCTGCATGCCTATGCATAAATCTGCTTAATGCCTGCAAGCTCATGTATGTATACACAGGCACGTGTCTGTACCTGTGTCACTATCCCAGGAGACCTTGGAGGGTTTTATGGATCCAGAAAACTGGACACAACTCATTCTCAAGTCATTTGTCAAAGATCACCCAGGTGAACAGGGCTCTGGCCTTTTGAGCCCTTGCCCAGCACAGTGTCCACTGAGAAATCCTCAGCAGATCTAGAGTCTCTGCATACCAACAAGGGAGATAAACACACTCCTCACTAGCATGAGGAAAGCATGAAGGGTTTTTCTGGGATTCTCACTTCTACCTCTCTCCTACCAGACCTCCCAGCCTCCAAAGCCCCCAGAATGCATTTTCCCTAAAAAATTCATTGTGTGTAAAAAACCCTCTGGCGATCTTCCTGTTTTGAAAACTTCACAGGGAAAAAGGATTAGAGAGCTACTACTTTTTTTATTTATTTAGTCTTTTAAATGAAAGCACAGCTCTTCAGGAGATGCTTGGCACCTTCTTTAAAAATCTGATACCTTCTTCTGATGTTCCTAACTCATCATTGACTCACTTGTCAAGTTTTCACCTTTTCAAAGCTGGTCCTGTGCTGCTGGAAATCACCAGGTTCTTTCAAAGAAACTAGGTTTGAAGCTTCTTTGTGATAAGTTGATGTTAATACTCACTGAAATAGTTTTCCAGTTGTTATACATCACCTATATTTTGCCAAGTCCAATATTTCAAAAATGGCTTGTCTTAATCCCCATGGAAAGATGTTCTCCATGGATGTGGCAAAGTTTTTCTGGCTGCAGGCAGTGTAAGCTTCTGAACTGGAAACCACCTTGTGTGAGAAGAGAAGAGGCATGAAGGAGCAGCCAGACTCCCCTTTAGCACAGGCATGGCTGAGACTACATTTTTTTTTCAGGAGAATGGTAGGTCCTATTCCTCACTATCTAAATAGTCCTGTTCTTGGAGGGGGAGGGCTGTAAACACCTTGCTCATAGAAGGCTTTCCCAGAAGGGTTAGAGGTGCTGTGACAGTTATCTGAGAAGCAAATGAAGAGGGGGACACAGCAACACCAGTTGCATCTGCAGCACCCTCAGAGCTAAAGGCAGACTGAAGCTCTGGCTCCCTGCAGAGGTTTGTTTCTCATGCTGTATGTTGTCTATGGGCAGAGGTGCAGGAGGGTTGGTTGTTTGTCTGTCTCCCTGCCCAGGTTGTTTTCTTCCTCCACCCAAAACCCTCCCATTTCTGCCCTGGCTGGCCTGGCAGTCCCTCAGCAGAGCTCTGGTTAGCAGGGGTTTCACTGAGTGACACGGGCAGCAGGAGAGCCTGTAAATCAGTGTGTGCTGCACACCAGGCTCTGGCTTAATGATGAGTCAGAAGAAAAATGTTATTAATATTTAGTGTGGAAGCTGAATGTCTGGCGTGCTGTTATTAGTTACACATCATGAGGGGTGCAGTATCGGCTACCAGTCAATGCAGGTCGCTCCCTCCAATGCTCTCATTCTGCAGACTTAATTCGTGCTGTATTTTTCCATTCACTGAGACAAATACCCACTCCATTTAAAGGAGCTTTGTCAAAATCTTCTAGCTGAATCTTTAAATTGGTGTGCCTAGCTTTCAGACCCCTTTCTGTGAGGCGCTTGATTACTTTGGAGAGCAATTCTTCAAGCAGTAGGGCACTGCTGTCTCTTAAAGGGGTTCTGTGCTGCACCTCGGCCGTGAGACTTGGTGGGAGAAGCAGTTCAGGGTTGAGCCATAGGGAGGAAGGAGAGATCTGAGCTCTTTGCCTGCCTGAGTCTCTTCTTTATGAACAACCTACTGCTTGGCTGTGCTTCAAGTGCAGCTTACAGAGCAGGACTTTGTCACTTCACCAGCAACGGAGCGCTGCTGGTGAAGATGATGCTGGTAGATGATCCAGATTCCCAGGTACCCCAGGAAACAGCTCAGCAGTGGATGCTGTTCCCACTGGGTTATGCTGGACACCAGCTGCATCCACCCACCCTAGGCTGTAGTCATGGAGATCCGAGGGGGACAAAGTTGTTTCCCATTTCTGACCTCCTCCTTCTCAAACCTTTTCACCCACCGGCTTCCCAAGGTAGAGGATGCACAATTGTGCTGCTGGAGTTTCTGAATGCTGCTCCTTGGGTGAGGGAGGATGGCTACACCTGGTTTAGACTGTTCTTGTGCTCTAGCAGCCTGTGATGCATCTCTCCAGTAGGATGGGGTTTTATCCATGAGGTTAAGGAGCGTCCTTGAGGGTGAGGACAGTAGTCTAGGTCAGTATTTTGCCTGCAAGCTGTGCAAAAAAGGTGCTTTTTCAGAAAAGGACCTGGCCGATTTCTGCAGCCAGTTCCCCTTGTGTTCCACCAGTTTGCACAGTCAGGGGACTGGGGACACAAGGAGATGCATTCCTACCTGTGTGCTCTCATATCTGTTTTGTCCTGTTATTTAACCTGCTGATACAGTCTGTCTTTGCAACCACTTATGGCAGCAGATTGACCACATGCTATGTGAAAAAAAGAAAAGAAAGAAAAGGAAGGGAAAGGAAAGGCAGCCATTCTGTTGGCAGAATAGGACACATGATTTACAAGTAAATTAATTTTCTCTTCTTGGTTGTTTAATATTACTTGGGGACATTTACAGCCTCAGGGGTGGACTGGCTTCTTGTGAAGGAGCAGCATTGAGGCTCAGAGGGGCCTATTCTGATTTCATGGTGTTTTCAGGCGAAGGGCTGTCCTTTGCTTCTGCATCATTCATTCCTCTTGCACTAAATTGACCAACTCTTGAAGTCCTGCTTGCTTGGAACCAGCACCAATAAGAAGATGAAATGAAGCAAAACAATTGTATTTATAAAGCGTGTCTCTTCTTATGGCATTTAGGGGGAAGCATGTACAGTTCTCCCTTACTCTGTTCTGTTTACAAGATACACTCAGCTCCTGCATCTTGGAAAAAATGTTGACAAGAAAGGCAACAACACCATACACAGGTAATAACATTTTTGGAGTGGCTGCTGAAAAAAATGGCTCCCAGCAGAAATAGTTGCTTTTCTGTCTGAGTATTAACCCATTCCCCCCAAAAATTCTGTTTTCTCATCCCCAACTGTTCCCACTTTTATGGTAGAGTACATCTTCAAAGCACTTCACTGGGGCAATCTCTTATTTATCAAACTGGCTTCAAACTTGCTGCCAAACTCCTCACTCAGCCATGGTGCTCATCTGCACTTCACGTGGAAAAATACAATTTAATTTAGAAGTGAAGACTATGCGAGGGAGTTATCTGACCAGAACAGTCTTAAGACTATTCAGTCTCTGCTTAACCAGTCTATTCTGACCACATATTATATTAACAGATTAAAAGTGTGGCTCCACAGTGCCATAATTTTGTTATTTCTGAATTTTAGCAGGCATGCTGGAAATACATCAAAGATTATCAATGTCTCTATATGGCTATTTTCCCTGTAAAAAAAATAAACAAAAGCAATTTTGAAGCAGTCGACCAAAACCAACCCAATAAAATCATTGCATGGGGTAGCAGAGAGGGGACAGATAAGCACAGAGCGTGTCCTGAATTAATTTCTTAATGTTATCATTAATATTCTCCCAAATCACATCGTTTTGTAATGTCCCAGTGACATAATCCTTCAGACTGCGACCTAGTGCCCACTGGTGTCAGTGGTAACTGTCAGTAGATTAACTATTTTTAAAAAGGTTCAAAACTGCAATAACTCTTCTCTCAATTGAATAAGAGTGAAATGTTCTCTTGCAGTGGAATTAAGGTCATGGTAGTTAAAGATCCTGGAGCATTTTTACCCACTTCAGAGCGTGTGTCCTGAGTAAGAGGCAAAATTCCACTTAGGAATAATTGCATTTATTCTTTCTCTCTTCTTTTTTTTTTCCCCATTCTGGACCCCCTGTGGAGATCCCTGCCCTCCCTACCCCTGCAGAGTAGCCACGTTTCAGTGGATGAAGTATGTGGAGTTTGCAAAACCTTCCATGATTTCTTGGGAAGAAGTATAAATACTGCCTCTAATATAGATGCTAATAAGTTGTATGCAGATTTTTTTTAACTCGCAATCAGAGTATAAAGATTTTGCTGTGAATTGTAAAATTAGCCAAAGCTGCCTGGCGTGTCGCTGCTGCACTTTTTCTCTTCCACATGACATATTCTTAACTAAGTCAATCATTTACATGGGCTTTAAATTTAATTTAAATGTAATGAATTTAAATTGGGCTTTGCTGTATTTCAAGGTTGTTGGGTTACTTTTCTGTAAGTTAACATTCAGCGCAAGAGACTCAACTTCTGGATTCTGATTTCAGTTGCTCTCCCTCACTCTCAGACACCTTCCTCCTCTATTTTTTCCCCATTTTATCACCTTCCCAAATCAAACCCAGCCACACCACCTTTAACCCAGCTTGTGACCCAGGAAGGGGGCAGTGGGCAGGAAAAAGGGGGCAATACAGCTCAAGCTGTGCATGTTAGAGTGTGAGGTTTACTGACTGGAGCCAGCAACAGAAAAACATGTAAAAAAAAATAGAATTCAAACAGATACAGCTTTGGGAGAAACTGCACGATTCCCCCTGCACATCAGTGCCTATCTCAGTAATCATTCTCTTCCTTGATCAGGAGCCCTCTTAATCCTCCACCCCATCACCCTCCTCCATCAAATCTCCAATACTTCTGAAACAAATCAAATTCCTTAAAAGGAATTAACCTTTCAGCCGTGAAACATGCCTTTGCTGTGGTACCTGGGTACCCTCTTCATCCCTGTGCTGTGAAAGCACGAGGCAAAGGCTGCACTGCTAGTGCCACTGGACTTCTGCATTGCCTTCATTTGCCCTTGCACGCCTTGCAGAGATCCCTGAGTCCATTCCAGCAGCAACCTCGTGATGCCTTTTCCCAGATGTAGGGCTGGAGAGATACTGCTCTGTGATGGACCCAGCCTGGAGGACGTTCTGTGCAGCTCTGAGTTATCTTGCCCCTGTGACAGGCAGCCACTATCTCCTGACAGGTATTTGTACATCTTTGCAGATCATTGATACAGTGCTGCTGGTACCTTTAGAGAAGCTTTTCTTTATTGTATTTAAATAAGAAGGAGTGTAAGTAGGGCTGGCTCAAACAAGAAGAGTCAAGGTGAGCAATGTGGGGAAGGAAATTCTGGACAAAGGGAAGGCAAAGTTGGGGGACTTGACTTTGAAACAACTCAAGAGGTGATAAAAAGGTGGGGTTTGCATACCTTATGGTATATACCTTATGGTACACCTAATACACCTCACAGAGCCTGATCCCAGCACTCCTGCTGTGCCAGGGGAACAGACAAACAGCATGCCTTGGGTATTCTGGTTGTCTTTGTGAAGCCTCCTTGTTCTCATGGTCATTTCTGCCACATCCCATGTTCCCAACCAAACCCCTTCCCATACCTGTCCCTGTCCCTGGCCCTGACAGGGCCATTTAGCTTTTATCAATACCTGGCAAGGATGTAAATGTTCAGAGGATATTCACAGATTAGAGTCTCTAATTGAACTGTGGCTGCTCCGAGCTGCACCTTTGTTCATTAATGTGGTATTGAACCAGACAAAAGATCATTTGTATTCAGCTGCTTGACTCCAGCGAGAGCCAAAATATTTTTCTAATACTAAAGGAGGGAAAAGGGAGCACAAGGGACCAAGATGTCTTCAAAACAGGGTCTACCACCCACTGGCAATGCAAGCTGCAAAGTCCTCCCTGTGTTGATGGGGAAGGATGTCCCCATTGCACTTGTTACTGCTCCCTCTGTGGATTTGTCTCTCTCTGGTTCCTTTTCTCCCGTATCAACTTCATGTCCTGTTCCATTTTCATTCTCCTAATTGGAGCTGGCATTAATTGACACCAATCTGTTTTCTCTCATCTGAATGTCGTCCTCACCCTGAAATAAGGTCAGTGGACCTGTGAATGTTGCAGTGTGTTGGGTCTCCTTTCATCTTGAAGTAAGAACTGGGGTGCCACTGTCGTGAGCTCAGAGTTAGCTCAGTTGCAGTGGCTGCAGGCTCACCGTGGGTTAACTGAGAGCTGGTTGCAGAGCACAGAAAAAAATATATAGCAGTTCAATAGTAATGAAGTAACAATGTACTAACATAGCAAAAAATGGAGTGAAAATTATAGCATAGCTGATTCATCACTGTGTTATTCTGCTTAAACCAGTAGTGAATCAGAGCTAGCAACTTGGGAAAGGTTGTTAGAGTCTTTATGAAGTTTAGAGCCATTTACCACTATACACTCAAATTTATTTTGTTTCATTATGACCATGATAACCTCACGTGTTTGGGGATAGTGACTTGGGTTTTTAGTTTTGTTTTAGGTCTGTATAATTTTTTTTAGCTCTTGAAGGACGAATCTCTGGCTGAGGCTTCTGTGTGCTCCTGCCATACAAAAGCAGCTTTGGAGAAATATTAGTAATAAGAGCAGAGCTGTAAATCTGTAGCAGGTTTTAGCATCATGGGGTACGTATGGTAACTTTTAAAAGCAGTTTATCATTTCTATGCACCTGTAAATGCAGCAAGCCTTTCTACTTGGTGTTGTTCTTGCCATGTAATTAGACATACTTAGAGTCTTCTTGATCTAATATTTCTGAGAGTTAGGTAAATAATTTATAGGGTACTCTTCACAAATGGATACAATGTGAATTCAGTGCTAATCTGCTCCTCTGGAGGTACATAAAATTATCAAGCTTATACAAGAGCAAGCTAATTATGAAGCAATCATCATCAACAACAGCTGTTCTTAGCTCACTGAAGGGTGGAGGCTTCCCTTGTACCGTCCACTCATCCATCTCTTCCACCTAGCTCTCCACGAGACAGGTATCTCCAGAGCTGCTCCTGCAGAACCACTCCTGCCAGTCACTCCCAGCTCAGTGTTCCTGCTGCCCAGGCAGGGAGTTCACTTCTGCAGCAAGTTATTGCATTTTGCCAGGGATGGAGGAATGCCTGGGGAGGGGCAGAACTGCCCAAAGTGTGGTTTGCCCCATCATCCCAAAACAACAAATGCAGACTCACCTTGACCACACTGGTTCTTATGTTTGTCTCAATGGCAGCATTTCAGCTGGGATGAAAACTGTGGTACATGTACAGCAGAAGAATGAATTATTTCTACAGCAGTACTGTTAAAAAGTAATGGCTGGAAATGTTTCAGTCAGTCCCCTCACTGTCCTCACCTTTATTCCTTTCAACCCCATTATAAGCAGTGCTCTGCCTGTTGGGTAGATGGGATCTGTACAACTTGTACCTCACAACCTGAAGCATGCATGAGCTCACCAGATAACCGTTTTTCCTGTACTCCCATCCCATCCCATCATGGAAAGCCAAGCTAGATGTTCTTTGTTGAAACCAGCACTATCTAGATATTTGGTGTTCCTGCCTTGGTGCTCACTGAAGTGCTTTCTACCAGCAGAGTCTGTGTTGTGCAGATGAGATGGAGAAGTGGGAATCAGCTGTGGGGACTGTGGAGAGAGGGAGAGAGACAATCCTAGAATGTCTGGGCTGGAAGGGACCTCCAAAGCTCATCTAGTCCACCCCCACCCATAAGCAGGGACATCTCCAACTAGAGCAAGCTACTCAGAGCTTCATCCAGCCTGATCTTGAATGTCCCCAGGGATGGGGCCTCCAACACCTCTCTGGGCAACCTGTTGCAGTAGGAAATTCCAGAGAGGATGGGAGAATGGACAGAGGGGTTTTCAAGATCACAGACCAACATTTCCCTCCTGTTCCCCCAGCAGATGGAAAAGCCTTGCCAAGGAGCAGGGATAGTGTGTGGGGAGGGGACACGTGCTGGCAGTGAGGCTCGAGGTCCATGCTACCTGAGACAGCTTTTATCCTCAGGAAGGAGTGACTGAAAGGTGCAATGTGGGGAAGTGACAGAGGCAAAGCACAGCCCAGAGTTCTTGGCCCCCTCCTGCCTTCTGCCTGCCCAGGAGGAGGTGGGAGCCCTGGCACAGCAGGGCAGTCCCAGCCTCAGCTTCCCTGCCAGAAGTCATGTCTCCAGAGGAGACAGAGAGGTGTTGAGCTGTGTGCAGCCTGGTTTTCATACCTGCTGCTCCAGAGCCAGCTGTCTGCCACCACAGGGCCAGGCAGAGGAGGTTCAGCTCTCCCACAGACCCATGAGATGTGAAAGAGGAGACTGGGTTTGGGGAGAGGAAATATGGGTGTCAGAAGAGGAATTCAGGGTTGGCAACGCCTGCGACAGCTTTATAGATGAAACCACTGCCAGATGTTAATTGTTTTCTGTGTAGTTTTCAATTGATCTGTAATTTGACTGTAGATTCCTGGCTTTTATAATAAATTGTGTACAAAGCTAGCCACTTAAGAGATAATAAAGACTCAAAGGCAGACAGAGCCATAAATTTGGACTTATCCAAGAGTAAGAGATGAGTTAGGGCCTCTGGCAGTGCTTTTTCTCTTCTTCTCCTTCCTCCTTTTGTTCTGCAGGAGGAGTGTGAGGGAACCAGAGTTTCTGTGCTCTGCAGGCATTGGAGAGAAGATGTGTCCAGCCGTGCTGCAGACGTTCCTTTTTGTGGGTGATGCCTCAGCATCCACTTAACCTGGCAGATTAAAATTCCCAGTTTCTCTGGTGGTACAGGAGCTGTTTCGCTGCTCAGATTTTCTCCAGTCTCTCTGTTCGTTTATGCACATCCACACTCTTAAAATGTTGGCTTCTTCCTGCAACAACTGTTGCCTCCCCTTGCCATGGTAGAAGCCTGTTGGGTAGCAATAACCAATTACTAATAACCAATTATAGTGATAGTAATACATAGCACATGTTGGCCTCAGCAGAATGAGCTTTACCCTTGAAAACAGTTTTTTTTCCTCCCAAAATATTCTGAGAAAATCAATGGCTTCTGTTTACATCCTTGCAGGAATACTTTATGAAGTGGGGATTAGACAGTGCTTCAAGTACTGTTGAGGGTGTAGAACCCTGTGGCATCATAAAACTTAGCTAAGAGAATGTTGAGGAGTCCCAGCGGGGAGCTCAGGTCCCCTCCTGCCCTCCCCACTGGCGGGAGAGCCCGAGCAGCAGCAGTGGGGACGGGCACTGTTCTGGTGGCTCCAGCAGGGCTGCAGGGGTTTGCATCACCTGCTTCCACAGCCCTGTCCCTCCGGCCTCCTCAGGGCTGACAGGGAGATAAGATCATGTGCCAAACGCTGAGAACAGGCACTGTGCTGCCGGGCAGTGCAAAGGGCACGGCGGGGGGCAGGAGGGAAGAAAGAGCATCTGATTTTTCTAGTCCTTAACACAGGGGCAGGTCTGTGGAGCTGAGGACAGCCAGTTTCTGCCCTGTGGTGCTGTGAGTGTACCCTTGTCCCCAATGCAGTGCCTACCTCTCTTCCTTCTTCCCTTCCTACACATCTCAACACGTTCCTTACGTAAGGGACTTTCCTTCCTAATGGCTTTGAGCTAGAAAAGGGCAGATTTAGGTCAGGCATTAGGAAAAAAGTTCTTCAGTCCGAGGGTGACAGACCACTGGAATGTGTTGCCCAGAGAGGTGGTGGAGGCCCCAGCCCTGGGGACATTCAAGATCAGGCTGGATGAAGCTCTGAGTAGCTTGATCTAGTTGATGTCCCTGCTTATGGTGGGGGTTGGACTAGATGAGCTTTGGAGGTCCCCTCCAGCCCAGACATTCTGTGATTCTTACAGCTGCTTCCAGGTTTATCCACTTCTCCAGTAGCCAGTGTGTTTTGGTTTTACTTGGAGCTTCTGCTTCAAATGAGTGTCCAGGCCAGCTGACCACTTAAAAAACTTGTTTCTGCAGTTCTGTTTAGGGGTTGCTTTTGTGGAACCCCCGTGTTTCGGGCTTGTGCTCCTGTACAGCAGTGGACATTTCAGGGGCTGCGTGAGGCTCCCTGTTGGTGCACAAAAGCCTTTACGCCTCTGTGTCTGCCACTGAACACGTGCATTCCCCTTCATTCCTCTCTGACAAAGGGCGTGGGTAAATTTGCACCTTTTTGGTAGATTTTGAAGGAATTCCTTTCAGTACTTTTGTGATTTGCAGCTGTTTTGGTTTGTGCAGTTGGCAGAGGTCACCGAGCGTCCGTCTGGCTGGCTGTGGTGGGCACAATGTCCTGTCCTGTTTCCCAGAGCACGTGAGGAGTGTGTGTGTGTGTGTGTGTGTTTGTGTTAGCTCAAAGGTGAGCCCGTGTGGGGTCTGCCATAGGCTGGGAGGGTTTCTCTGCCAGCTGGGTGGGTATCTGTGTGTGGCTGTCCTGCCCTGGGGCTGCAGCACCCTCTCAGAACAGGAGGGCAGCCAAGTGCTGGCTCATAATGTGCTCTGGGCAACCTGTCACATGGGATTAGCTTTCCTGGTGAGGTTTGCTGTGACGAGCTCTCCTTCTGGGTGCAGAGACTGAGGCTGAATGCACGCAAAGCAAACCATGCAAAGTGACAGGCACTCCTTTTTGTGCATACCTGGAGTCATGCCTGTTACCTTTTGATGCTGAGTATGAAACCCTGAGTGAGATCACCTTAAAAAAAATGATTTGGCTAGCTTCCCTTCAGCTGCATAAAAAAGTCATGACATCAGACTTCTCCAGCATGATCAGCTCCCCTGCTGAAGAAGCAGCTGAGGAAGGTGAGCAGGAAGAACAGCACTGACCACCTGATGGCAGTGGTGGAGTTCGGTGTGGGGGAGTGCTCGGGGCTGCAGAGCCAGGGAGGGCACTGGGAGAGCTGGGGAGGATGGCAGGCTGCAAGGAAGCACAGGCAAAGCTGTAGTGGAAAAATGTCCTTTTAATTTATTCTAGTCTTCTTGGTTTTTTTTGTGGAGCAGTAAATCCTCCTGTCCCACGATTAGACCATCCTGCTGACACAGATAAAGCAGTGAGGCTAACTAAGCCCTGTGACCCCCTGTGTGTCCGGGGTAAACCCCCTCCCTTCCCCCCTCTCCCTTCCTTCCCTGGCCTGCCCACAGGGCCCTATCTGTGATCTGGGAAATGGGCCATTTTATGATCTAAGACAACCATTTCTGTAAAGGCCAAAAGGCTCACAACCTGCTGGCATTTAGAGATCTATTGGCTTTTTCCCCTTTTGAACCACAGCACTGGTCTTCACCATTTGGCAATAACTCACTATATCCTTTTTTTCTCATTCTCATTGTGTGCTCCTCAGAAGAAGGTGAGTGAGAAAGGATTGCTCAATTTTTTTCCTGTGGACACAGTGGAGGTAGACAGCAAGTTGCAGTGGAGGAATCTGTCTTACCTCTGGTTTTCTTCTCTCTCTCTGTTGCTCTCTCATCCTTCAGGGTGCCTTGAACTTGTCAACACATCAAGCCACTTGAAGCCCTGTATCTTTGATAGCACCCACAGAGGGGGAGCCCTCCCTGCCTGGGGAGGGACTGCACTGTAGAGAGGGGTGAGTTATTCACAGAAGTGAGAAGGGCAGTGATGGGTTGGTGTGTTTTTACTCGCTCCTGCCTCTGGTGGAAATATCTGAGAGAGAAATCTTTGTTCAAGGGCGTTCCTCCTTCCATTTTGGAATCACTCAGCCAGCTGGAGAGGAGTTTGAAATATGTCCAGTTCAGCCAAGCCCTGTGATGGGACTTTTGTTCCTGCTAACGAGACAGGTCACCGTGAAGTACCCGCTGGAGGGGCTTCAGAGAAGAGTCCCCTTCCCTGCAGTAGAGATGCCTCTTACTTTCTAATCACCTCCTCTCCCCAAGAAACTCCACGGTCCGTGCTGTCATTGGGCAACTTGCCCTTCCCCAGAATCTGCTCCACGCCCTGCTTTAATTAAAGAGCCTCATCTTCCAGTGACCCTGCTCCGTGACGGCTGCTGGAGACCTGCAGTGCCTGGACAGGCATAATTACTCACTTAGAGATGCTGTGCTCGGCCAGCCAAGGCACAAAGCCTTTATCCCTCTTATCTGCAGGTCTCAGTACCTCTCCTCCTGTGGTGCCAGGTCCAACCTCCTGCAAGTGAGACTTGCCCCAGGCTCTCCTGCCTGCCTGTCATTCAGGCTGCCTTCTGCCCACAGTGCTTGGTGCCACACGGATGACTCCTGCCCCTTCTGCCTGCAGTTCTCCAGTGAAAGCCAGCAGCTGGGGACACACGTTCTGAGTTACTCCTCTAGTCCAGTGGGCTATTCTGAAGCCCTGGAGGTCCTGTCTTTGGTGTAAAGTTAGCAGCCCCACAGCTTGAGGGTTCCACAGCCCTCCATGGGGCAGAAGGCAGAAGAAGGGGCTGTGTGGGGGTTTAGATCTCCATTCCCCTTCATCTGGAGAGAGCTGCAGGTTCCACAGAAATGGGTTGAACTGCTAAGCTGATGTCTGTATCAGTATTAGTTTATTACACTGTAACTCAAGGGCATCTCAAGGACTTAGTCAGACTGAGAGACAGAGAAGGGGCTTACAGGTGAGAGGAAGAGGAGCTGTCACTGCAGTGCTGCTTGAGATTGCCTGATCTTTGCTGGATTCCTCCTGCTTCCCCTCCACACAGAGAGGAACATGCAGGAAAGGGGGGAAAAAAGCCCATCTCTTTAATCACCAGAGTGGAAAACACATAAATAAATAAATAAAGCCTGCTCTGTTAAATATTCTAGGCTGAATCTCTATGAAGGAAAAATGAAAGGAGGGGAATGAGAAAATCAGTTTGTCCTGTGCTGTGAGAATCTGCCGTCACACACGGGCTGCTGGGTGGTGGGTTTGCAGATGAAATGGCCTTATTTACTCTCCCACGCTGTTCCAAAGTGTTTTCCTTGTGCAAAGTTGAGGCATTTTTTTTGCAAAGAGTTTGCTTCTCTCAGTGCTCTGTAGATGGCATCGACGTGTCCTTTTCCAGGAAGGGGACTGGAGATGAACAAGTGGAGTTCCATTGCCACCTGCTGGTTGTCTTCGGGTGGATTTGGAGGTTTGGGAGGTTGCAGGGGCTCTGCCTTGGGGAGTGTTGAGTGATGGAGTGTGTGTGACCTGGGGCTCCTCCTCTGGGCTTGTTTGTACGGAGGGGTCTGGTTGCCTTGGCTTCTCCTGCAGGGGGAGGATGTAGCCCCGGGCTGACACCAGCATAGCTGTTCCCATTCCATGGGATGCAGAAGGTCCCTCTTGCAGAGCTCACAGACACACTCTGTTCAGGTGGGACAGAAGGTGCAGCCCCACAATGCTTTGGGAAAATGGAGCTTTGCAAAATCATGTCAAGTACTGCAGGAGGAGCTGTGCTGCTCTCTGCAAGCAGCACTGGGGTTGTGTGCTTTAGAAAAAACCCTCTGGAATGCTCACACACACACACACCCCCCCGAGTGTGTTAACCCCCAGCTGAGCAGGCCTCATCCACCATAATCCCAGTGTGTTCACAGCATTGGATTACAGATTTTCTTTACCCAGAAACAGGGTTAATTGCCTTTGTTCTTGCAGCAGAGCCACAGGCTGGTGCTCTGCTCTCTCTGCAGTGCCCCTGAAAGAGGGCAGCCCCTTCCTCACTGCACCAGCTGCAGAAGGTGAGACAGGATCAACCCTCGCTGTCCTAACCCCAGAAAAATGAATGTCTGGTTGGTGTCCTTTCTCAAAACCTCCTGTCAGTCTTCATCTTTCTCTTTGAGTGGGAAAAGGAGGGAAGGGGAGCACCCAGCATGGAACAGCAATTCTTCTCTACATCCAGGGGTATAACTCTGACCCCTCTTTTCTCAAGGACACTGTTACTCCAATAGATCAGGCATTAGTCAGTGAAATCTGAGGGCACCAGGATCTCCACCCCCTTTCTTGTAAGGTGTTCCCATTTTCTCCTGTTGAAAGCCCTCCCTGCCTTTACAAGCAGTGGGCAGAGAGCAACCCAGCTGCACAACATACACAGCCCTCTCTAGCTGTAGAGCTGGGGCAAAAAGCTGTTGGTGAGAAGGAGTTTGGGAGGGGAGGACGTGTAGAAAGAGCCAGGAACATGATGGAACACCCACACTCAGCTGAGCAGAGCAGGACAGGGCAGCATGTGTGCAGGATGGCATCCAGAGCTAGTGAGGCACTGCTGCAAGAGTTTTCTGAGGGTCCTGTTTGCACAGACCACAGTTTTGTTGAAACTGAGGCAGCTGGAATTTGGTTTAAACAGGCTGAATTCAAACCCCTAGAAAGGAAAAGACTGAACCACCATTTTTAATAGCTTCTGGCACTGAGGGATTGTGTCTTCTTCTTGCCCTGGGCTCTGACCATCGTTAGTGCATGGACAAATGCAGCCCATTCCCATCAGCTCCCCATGACCTGTGCTGCCCATGTGCTTCAGGCGGTGCTGCCAAGCAGAGCTGCTGGGCTCTGAGCCCTGGCAGCCAGGGCCAAAAAGCAACCATGTGGAAGTTGCTTGAGGAAAATGGAAGCTAAAAAAGGGCCTGGGCAGAACAGGTGGTGAGAGTAGGGGATGGAAGTCTTGTGGCCTGAGTGTCTTTTGCCTGTTCTGCATTTGATTGTGAATGTGGTGGTGACACAGTCACCAAGAGCTGAATTTCCTTTGCCTGACACAGAGGAGAGAAGCCACACCCTTTCAGCCCTGATAGCTTCACCTTACAGTGCAGGAAGCTGCAGAAAACACTCCTCAAATACCTGTTTATTCTGCAAAGCCGTGTAATTGATCCACTTTAACAGCAGCAGCATGTGAAACTGTACCTGTTGCCTGGGCTGCAGCCGACAGAGAGCAGCATGGTTACACACAGCCATGCACTGCTCTGCTCCATCCCTGGCCTCTCATCTCCCTGGCACCCGATTCCTGAGCCATCCCTCTGGCAGCAGGTGCCAGAGCCAACCCCAAGTGCTGCACCCACCGTCCTCTCTCTGCATGAGCCTCTCCCAGGGAGGGGCCCAGCTGCTGGGGGAAGCTCTGCCTCAAACAGGGGCTGTGGCTGCTCCAGGGTCAGGAGAGGAAAACGAAGGAGGGGAGATGTTTTTCTGCTCTAGGCACAGGGTATATTGCTAGTCCAGCAGGTTAATCTTGCTCGTGGCTCAGTGTGGGATGCTGTTGGCTTCCCTGCCTGAGTAGATGTGTCTGATCCCCCAGGACACTTCCCTTCTGCTGGCAGGAAGCTGTACAAGCAACACGAGCAGGATGAGCCTGAGCCTGCCTGCAGTGGAAGCAGGATTCCAAAGGCCCATAGCATTTACCAGTGGCCTGAATGCAAACAGAACAAGGGCATTGGTCCCACAGGATGGGCTGATGGGCTGGGAACACAGACCTACACTGGGGCAGCATCTGCACATTCCCTCCTAGGGTGACAGGGTGGTGTGGCTGTGATGGGGAAGTGCCATGATGGGGAAGTGCCATGATGAGGAAATGCCATGTTATTGCAGGTGCATGGTGGGGGAATAGATCCTGAATCTAGTCACGTTGCCAAGAGACTTTGAGAGGCTGAGTATCAGCCTCTGCAGGGTCCCACCTCCAGTGGGAAGAGGACTCAGGAGCATCCCATCATGGAGATGCTGTTGGTGCAGTGGGTGTAGCAGCAGTGGCAGATCGTTGTCACCAGTGCCAAGTCAGGCTCTCACTAAGTCTCAGGCTGGAAACAACGATAATAAGCTCCAAAGGTTGTTTGTTGTTTTGTTTTGAACAAACATGGCAGCAGGCTCTCAAAGTGTTTACATCAGCTGCATTAGGGAGCTGAGCCAGGTAGCAGGAGGCTTGAGCTCACTGTGATGCTCTGCCATGTATTTCCCATCCAACACAAAGGAGTCTGCTGGGGTGCCAGCACTGCCCTAACTCTCAGGAGTGTTGTGTGGATGAAGAAGTGGGAGGATGAGTGCTTGCAGGCTAGGATGGCTGGAAGGTGGGGAAGTGGGACATTCTGGCCTAAGGAGGAAGGGAAGAGCACTGGGCAGAGTGCAGTATACTCTTTCTCAGCCTCTGCAGTCAGTTGGGTCAGCTCTCCTGGCTCATGACCTGTTAGGTGAAGTGGGAATTGCCATAGCAGGCTTTGGTTTTGAAGGAAAATAAGAAAAGGCAATTTCTGTCTAACCAGGGGGCACAACTTTACAGATATATGGTCATGTTGTGTCTCATCTGCTGGTATTAGTGGCTGAAGCCATGCTGGTACCTCATCAGATGTGAAGAGGTTAGGATGGGCAGGATCCACTTCCAAAATACCCAATTCTTCCCTGGCGACTGCAGGGCAGTCTCAGAGGAGAAGCAGGCTCTGTCTCTGCTAACACACACACACACACAAGCCACAGAGAATTAGCCAAATGGTTTCACCTGAAAAAGACCAAAAGCACAAAGCCATCTGGTCTCCTGGCCTGGGGATCATGAACTTGACTTCCTGTCTACTGGTATAAATTGAACCACACAGAGAGTGTAGGCAACGCATATATCCACCCAGCTGAGAAACCACTGGGCTTGATGGGGGCAAGAGGGCTGGAAGCAACTCCACCACTCGAGTTTCCTGTGGCCAGACGTTCCCAGCACGTGTTTGCAGTGACCCTTTCACTGTGAGACAAACTCCAGCCAAACAGCTGTGAGCGGTGAGAAGGCAGCAGCTGGGAAGTGCTGCGGAGAGCAGGATGGGCAGACCTGCCTGACAGCCTCGTGTGACAGCAGAGGGAGCACTCACATCGCTCTCGGAGAGGCTGCTGCTCTTTCCAGACAGGTACGTGGGAGGGAGAGGTGCTTAGGGGATGACTTAGACACTTCTGGAAAAAGCAAAAAGTCCCCGAGGTGCTCCTGGATCATGCTGAGCTGACAGAGGGATGACATTGTCAGGGCGAGCAGAGGGACCGCCCTCCTGATGGAGATAAGATAGATGTTTGCCTGGCTGGCATAAAGAGGACAGTAGCTACCAATTGTCTGTGAGAAAGTCACCCAGGACAAAAAGTGATTGTCACAGGCAACCCTGCATAGGGAGTACAGAGAGCTTAGGAGCCCAGATCCTTCCTCCAGCACTGGCTGGAGTGTTCTGTTTGGCACTGGTCCTGTTCTCCCCCTTTGGAGCTGGATCTGTGTGATTATCTCAGGAAAGGAGTCCCCTGGCTGGAGCCGTTGTGGAAAACATGGCTGTTCATTCAAGGCTGCACACCAATGTTTAGTTTGTATTATTAGTGCAGAATTGTTCAGTTTGGTCTCGCCAGTGTTCATGTTTTGTGGTGAGGCTTGTAGGATTCATTGTGTTTCTGAGAGCCTGGCTGCTGAAGTCAAGATACTTTTTTCTTTTATTGAAGCAGCATGGTTCTGGGCCATGTGCTTTTGAAGAAGAAAATGGACCTGAAAGGTTAAAAAGAAAGGGGTCTAATGAAAAGAACCCCACATTTATTACTTGGGGAAAAAAAACCCAAAGCCTTGTGATTTTTAGCTTTGAGGGCCTGACTCCTGATTTTTCTGTACTGCAGTCTTGGCAGCGTGGCACTGAGAAAACCCGTTGTGAATTGTGGTGGTCTCCTAGGAAGTTAAATGCTCTGGGAGTTGCTTTCATCCATTCAAGAATATGCAAAACTTCCCACATGACTCTTGGATTCAAGAAAGGTAGTGGTAAAATTTCAACTCAGTGCTAACAAGGAAGTTAAAGACGAAAGATAGTTTGTAAAGGAAAAAGAAAAACAACAAAGATACATCAAAACAAACCCTGTTCAGCAAAAGCTTTAAAGCACAAACTTACTTTCATGCACAGAAATCATCCTGCTGGCTTTGGTTGATTGTGTTGTGTTCGTACCCAAATGATTCTGAAGAAAAATAGGCTGGAGGAAATGAAAGTGGGAAGTGCTAGTGGACAGTTCATGAGTTGGAGGAGGTAGAATTAAGCTAATAAATGATTCATTCAGAATTGTTTACTCAGCTTTAGCTAGCATCAGGAGGGAAAGAATGCAAATGGGGCTGATTATCCAGATTCACTTTGTGTCAGTGAGTTGTTCTTGGCACGGGAACTCTTCCTACAAAGGGAAAGGTTGAACACTCAGTCATTTGAGAGCATTTATCACAGAATTGGACAAAAGTCTGAGAGTGCTCTGCAGGAAATCCTCACAGCAGGGCAGAGGGCTGGATTCCCCAGGTGCTCTTTCCTTATCTGCTGTGATGCTTCAGTGTTGGGGACCATGCAGATGACTAGCAGAACTGCCTGAATGGAATTGAACTGAGGGAACTCTCCCATAAGAGCTGAACACAAAGGTTGCTAATAAAGGTACAGCAAAATCCTCACCAAATAGCTGGCTCTTTGCTGCAGAAAAAAAAAAATAGCCAATCTAAACTGAAAATACTTGGCCAGTTCTCTGAAAAATTCGTTACCCAGCTCTCCTCAAATGAGGATTTTGGAGCTGGATCCACCCACCAGTTCTAGTGACAGGTAGAAGGTAGCCTGAGGCAAATCCTGTGCTCAGGTAGGGTTCAGGACAGCTGAATTTGCTGCTCCTCAGTGACACTTCACAAGCCACCAGTGGCAGGCAGTGTGGACACAGAGCAGAGCAGAAGACAGGTTTGTAAGCTGTAGCAAGCAAAGACTGTGAGTCAAATAGAGGACAGAGTGATCTCTGTGTGGGTGAGATGCCTTTGGTTAGGTGGCCTCCCTTGGGAACTGGTTTATATGACAGTGACACAGGACACAGCCTGCTGTGAGTCAAAATTATGAGTTGAGAGTCTACAGCAAGGCTTGGAACAGTTTCTTGGAGGTGCATTAGAGAGAGGAGGAGAAGTCCCACTTCTGTTTGAAGGGATAATGAAGGTATTTTTGGAAGCTGTTGTGACATACTGGAGGAGAGAGCCTGGGGGGGCATGGACTCTCCACCACGGGGTGTTAAGAATAGGTTGGACAAATGGCTTTCAGAAGTCATTTTAATGTGGTTAGTGCTTTTAGGCAGTAGGGGCTAACTGGGTGATTCAGCAGAGGGCTTCCAGCTTCACTTCCTAGGATTCTGGTGGTGTCCTCGTGTGGAGCAGAGCTATGGAATAACCAAGGTGCCATCGACTCACTTGTGGCTGGAAATGTCAAGGACTCTGCTTTACAGGTGGCCCTTCTCAGCATCACTCTGGGACATGGGCCTGATGATGTTGTAGGAGAACGACAGCCACTCACTCATGAACCCTGCTGCCTTCAGCACCTTACGTTGTCTTTGGAGCTCTCCCATCCAAGAAGCTGAATTAATGCTCTCCTGGAACAGGGAAGAGAGAGAGAGAGAATGAGATTTATGGTGGTTTGCAAGCCTGAGAGAGACACCATGACTAACAAGCTAATTAGCCCCTCAAAAGCTGGTAGACAAATGGAGAGGAAAAGAGCCTCTGTCTACCCAGCAGCCTTTCATTCTGCACGTGGTGAGAAGGCAGCTTGCCTGCAGGGGCCAGCAGAGCTTGCCAGGAGAGCCACTTTCAGAGCATCTGCTCCCTCTGACACAGGGTTGGTCTGTGGTGGTGGCACAGAGCACCCTGCACCACGCTTGGACCACTGCAGTGGTGGCAGTCGTTCACAGGGTCTCTTTTTAAACAAGTTGAGGTGCAGGTAAAAGTATTTTTGGAGCTGAAGCTGGTGGAGGAGGGATAGCCAAGGACCATTTTGTGCCCTACATTCCTCGAGGCTCCTGCGGTGCAGGTTTTAGAGAGAGAGGGGACAGCCTACCCCACCTCCATCTGTGTGAAATAGATGGAACATAAGAAATGTTTTAAATAATTGAATAATGAAATGAATATATTAATGCTCAGAGAGCAGGAGAGGGCTGCTGGGCTGGACTTATTCAGCCAAACAGCCCCTGACAAGCCAGGCAAGACGTAAGGTCAGCAGTTATTCCTCTGGAAGGGGTTGAGGGAGGGGTGCTGTGTTCAGTGGCTCTCCAGAGAGCTTGTTTTTCTTCTCCCATTTCTCTGCTCAGAGACTCCCTCTGCTTTCCTGTCTTTGGGTGGTCTCCTCTGCCTCACTGTCATACTTTGTTGTCTCCAGATCTCCTTTCTCCTCTGTTTTTTTCTCTCTCATCATCATTCCCTTTTGCATCCTTACCTTCCTGTGGCTTTATGCTGCTTAATCCTCCAAAACACATCCTCAGTGAGCATATATATCCATCTCCAAGACATATGCCCACCCTAATTCTGTAGCCACTTTATTTCTCAGAAGCATTTAATTACAAGTGAGATTCATCTACTCTCCAGATACTCCACCTCTCGTTCAGGAGACAAGCCAGTGTCTCACACCAGATGCAGTCCATTTCTGGAGCCACTTGGACAGCTGACAGCTGAGCTTGGCAGTCTGAAGCACCAATTTGCTCATGTAGGAGCACAAGTGCAGAAGTGAGCTGGGTTGGGTAAGTCAGGCAGCAAATGGCACAGGAGCTGGTATTAAGAATGGTTGAATTGTAATTCTAGTGAAAAATCTGGAGTGGTAGAGCTGGCTGCAAACAGCCACACGCATCATTTATCATACCTGTCAGTGTGTCCCCCCTCTCCCCCCAGCTTTCCCAACCTTGGGCTCCTCAAATCACCTCTGCAGGGCCCCCCCCGAGCTGCCCTGCAGCCCCCAGCCCTTTCCCTGCTATTTGAGGGTTTATTTCCCCTTCGTGGAGGCTGCCAATGTTGCTGATGCATGCAGTGGTTTGTCAAAGTGATCATTCAATTCCAGAACATTACAGGAAAACCTGCTGATTCCCATCAGGCATAACCTGAGTCATATTTCAGATCCTAAATCCTAAGTAGTTAGGGACTCACCCAGCCATTTTTTCAATGTAAATGAAAATCATTCAATTAGTGGCTTTGCGCTGGTTGAACACTTGGGTTGTTTTGGTTTTTCTTCCCTTTCCTAAATCTTCCTGCTTGAATTATTTGGGGAGCAGAACCTTCAGGGATTTTGCACCCTTGACT
Source organism: Merops nubicus (assembly GCF_000691845.1). NCBI lineage: Eukaryota > Metazoa > Chordata > Aves > Coraciiformes > Meropidae > Merops > Merops nubicus. Next base: position 34,633 of record NW_008611754.1, on the reverse strand, counting down.
TTTGAAGTCAGCAGGGTGCTGTCACCTAAGCTAAGCAGAGAAGTTATGCTGTGGCTGTTTTATTGAACGTGCAAATTTGGGAGCTTTTTGTTGCAAGAAGTTCAGGTCTACAGAGTACAGGAATGGGTTCAAAAGCCCGTGAGAAGAGAGTGGTGAGCTGGGAGGAGGTAGGAGCTGGAGGGGCTGTTGGATGTGTTAGAAACTTGACTTTCCTCCTAAGATCATGAGAAGGCTCCATAGGTCTACATACGTGGGGTAGACTACATAGCCACATAAAATATAGAAAATACTGACATAAAAGGTACCTAGGATTCACAGCAGCAGCTGGTGAAGAGGGGAGATGCTCGTGGGAAGAGAGAGGTAATGTCTGGGTGCAGCATGCAGGGACAGGTGGGGAGGAGGGAAGCCCAGGGAGCTGAAAAGTGGCAGCTCTCTCCTTCATCTGGGAAGTTATTTCTTATGCAGAGTGAGTGTAACCCTCCAATGCATCTTCCAGTTAGTGACACCCAGGAGATGTTTTATGGATGAGGCTCCATCACCTGTTGGCACGAGGAGGAGAAGGCAGAGCCACCGTGATGGATGGTCCCTCGTAAGCTGCGCCGTGTCCTCTGCACTCTCCACCTCCCTCTTTGTGATGCATCACTGCAGCAGCATCCTCCTGCAGCTGCCAGGAGACCCCCAGCTCCTCTCCCTCTTCACTTCCAAGATGTTTTGCCATGCTTCCCCTCCTCTGAAACTGCTTTGCTAAGCCAGAGGTGTCAGCACCTCAGCGGATGAGCTGTGTGTGTATTTCTGTAGGCGACAGGGAGAGGGAGGATTCTTTGGACACCTTGTCTAGAACATCTTGAATTTTGACTCGTGTCCACTCAGTGAGCCTCCTGGGGGAAATGAGAGGCGTGGTGAAAAAGGAACAGAATTCAGCAGTTGTATTTTGGTTTGTAGATGGCACGTGCCACTGATTTGAAAACTGTGTGTGTGGTAGTTTTATTGGAGTTGGGGTTGGGGTTTTTGGTTGTTGTTGTTGATGGTGGTTTGGTTTGGCTTCTCCTAAATACCTGTTTTCTCTGCAGCTCTCCTCTCACTGCAGTTGCTAATGCCATGGGAAATGACAAAAAATGACTACAGTAGTACTGTAAAGCCCTGGCCCCCACACCAGATAATGATCAGAGACAAAGTCAGGAGAAACAGAGAGTTTTGGAGGTGTCAGTCCTCCTGATGGTACTTGTTTGCTCAGCAGCATCTCGATTCAAGCTCTTGTCAGAATCCTGTTTAACAAAAGTAATTTTCCAGATTTGGAAAGCATTGAGCCCAGGTGCTGGCCACTATTTTTGTGTGCCTGTTCTTGGATGGCACAGACTGAGTTAAACCTTCCTGTTCAAGCCATCAGGAGCTCCCTTCTGTGAGTGCCAGGCCCAGCCTGCAGAAGCAGGTCCCTGATAGTGAGCTGTGCCATTGCCATGCCAACCCTTCCTTCCTTCTTGGAGCCCCATCTTTGGGTTTGCTTCCTGCAGGAGAAGCTCCACATCAATCAGCAGGTGGTTCACTGCATCACTTAGTCTAATCTAGGTGGTGCCCAACCTCTCCCATCTCTTCTGCTTCTCTGTAAAGAGGAGTTTGGTTTGGTGTGCCAGAGTCCCAGCAAAGCACAGGAGCAGTGGTACCCTGCATGCAGGCAGCAACACCCCAGGGCTGTTTCAGGCATGCAGTCCTGACTCCTGGCAGCAGCAGGGGAATGCAAGGAGCCCCTCTCAAGCCCCAGAATGTGCCCTGATTGCTGGCAGGCCGGGCACCCAGGCTCTGAAGGGCTCCTCCCTTCTGTTTCTAGGGGTGATGGAGTTTCTCCCTCCTCCCCCTTCCTCCGCCTGAGTGTTTCGCTCTGAAAAGAATAATTTATCAAATCATTTTTATTCAACTTTGGAGGAGGAAGAAGAAAGGATGGGGGGGGAGGAAAAAAAGAGGGCCCTTTGCTGTTTTAATTGCTTTGCAGCATAGTTGTGAGAGCTGAGCTGGGCTTATCAAAGCGGGCGCTAATGAGAGCTGCCACGTGAGGAGCCACGCTGCTCCGATGGACCAGATAGAGCTCCAGCCACACTCAGCCAGCTCATTTAAACCAGGAGCAAGGAAGTTTCAACAGGAGGCATGGGGAACTTGTTTCACAAGGGCTTTGGAAGCAAATTAAGAGGCTTATTTGTCTAAAAAAAAAAAGGGGGGTAAAATGAGACATCCTGTCTAGATGTTGTTTTTTTCTGGTGATTCGTTTCTGAGCCAGGCATCAGGGTCTAGGAAGAAGGAGGTTGTTTTTATCACCAGGTGAATTCCTGGGCCCTGTTCATTTCTCTGTGTGCTGTAGGGTATCTTTAAAGAGCTCAGTGCTTGGACTCCAGAGACCTGCCGTGGAGTGCGGCGAGATCTGGCCGCAGGGTTCTGAGCACCACGGCTCTTGGCCAGAGAGATGCTAAAGTGGTGGTCATCTGAGTGCTGGCAACATGTACTGGCACCTTTAGGGAGGACTGTGCACGCTGCCTGGCTTTGTGCCAGTCAGTCAGTGCCCCCCTGTGGCTCTCCTGCCACGGGGTGCCCGTATGCAGCTCTGCAGCACCACGGGAACCAGCCCAGGGGGCCCTGCCTGCTGGGTCCTGATCCCCTGGTACAGCTTGCTTTCATTCCCACTCTGTTTAAACTCCTTGTAAGCCAGGTTCTGGAAGGTGACCATTTATACCCCCTGCAGGTGCCCAGGCCTCCAACACCTCCCGTTGTTCAGGGCAAGAAGACACACACAGCTTTGCTGTTGCATTTCAGTTGTGTCCTGCAGGACACCTTGCAGCTGCTCTTCATGTAGCTGCACCAAACAGCCACTCTGAACACAGGTACCACATCCAAGCAACCTCAACTACCATCAGTTAGACCTTTTTTTTGAGTTGGATGTTGGATTGAGTGACACCCTGAGGTCCTTTATTGCTTTATTGTATGATTTGGTGATTTTGAGATCCTGCTGCTCTGGGCATGAGTCAAGCACAGCCCTGAATGAGCTGAGTCCTAGGCTGGTGCCCATCAATGAAGGTGACTTACCTCCAGCACAGGGCTCAGCTCAGGCATAGAAATCAAGGGAACAGAAAAGTATGAAGGAGGAGACTAATAACTCATACTTAAGTTCTTTTTCAATAAAACTGTTCATGTCCCTTCTGGCTGTCATCACACTTAGATTTCACATTTTTTAATTAAAAACCCTATAGGTGAAACTTCTGTAATGCTGTAAAAGCAAGGTCTGAATTCTACCTGGCTGCTCCTCAGCTCCTTCATACAAAGAAACAACACCAGTTCTCTAAAATATCAACTGTGAATGAAATGTGTTGGGGTTTTCTTCTATTTTTTTTAATCTTAACTTAAAAAAAAAATAGTTTCATAAAACGCTCTCTTGAAAGCAATGATGGGACGATCTATTATTAAATGAAACAAATCAATATTAATGCAATCTGATGACTGAGATTTGCTTGAGCAGTATTTTATATTCATGTGTATGCTGTTAACTCTGCCTTATTAGAGATGTGCAACATGGGTGAGTTAAGGTAGCTGTGGGAACCATCATATTTTAAATTTCCTGACTTTTACACAGGTAAACTCAACCCCAAACTACCTTACATTAATATCATGTAATTTCCTTGATTGAAGAAAGAGT
>NW_008611754.1:7529-30938 GCF_000691845.1 Merops nubicus | reverse complement strand
GTGTGTTGTCATCTGTGTTCCTGCTTTCAATTGCATGTTCTGCCAATATGAGTTCAGTTCCCACCCAGCAGCAGAGCTGGAGCTTGCTTGTGACAGTGGCATGCACACATAGAATCCTTTAGGTTGGAAGAGACCTCCAAAATCATCAGGTCCAACCATCAAACCAACACTACTAAGTCCTCTGTTAAAACAGAATCAGAATCTGTCAGGGTTGGAAGGGAGCACAAGGATCCCCCAGTTACAACCGCCCTGCCATGAGCAGGGACACCTCCCACTAGATCAGGCTGCCCAGAGCCTCCTCCAGCCTGGCCTTAAAGACCCCCAGGGATGGGGCCTCAACCCCCTCCCTGGGCAACCCCTTCCAGGGTCTCCCCACTCTCCTGGGGAAGAACTTCTTCCTCATGGCCAGTCTGAATCTCTCCACTTCCAGCTTTGCCCCATTCCCCCCAGTCCTGTCACTGCCTGATATCCTGAAAAGTCCCTGCCCAGCTTTCATGCATGCTGTCATTCAGCAGGGAGCCAAGGGGTAGAAATAGATGGTCTGGGATTTAGTATCTTAAACCATTTTCCCTAGTGTGTGATGTGGCCCTTCCAGAGGCATGGGGTTGCATGAGAAAAGGCTGAAATGACCAAACTGTGTGTAAGGCAATACCACAAATTCTTCTAGTTCTTCCCCCAGTGCCCTTCTTGCTTCTTGACATGTTCTGAAGCTTACACCACCAATGCCTATAGCCCTGTGGTCTGCAGGCTCTTTGTAGTCAATGGAGGGAGGGAGCCACGGTTGGGAAGCAATTTTTTGATGCTTCCACCCGATGTCCACAATAGGATGGGGTGGTTCAAGCTTTGGAACTCCATACTGACCTCTAGGAGTGTGTTCTACCTCAAGAGGAGCCTTCTGCATTAAACATGGCCAAATTTAGCCCTAGTATATCCATAAGTAGATAGAAATAGCATGCAGATACCCAGCCAAGACATTACCAACCTAACTAGGGGCTAGCCTGCTGTACTGCTTGGCTACTTAACCCTGCAGAGAAAAAAGCCTCCAGGAGCCTGGCTGGAGTGCTCTTTTGCTATGAAGACGTTGACTCTGGTTCCAAAAGTGGCTTGCAGATCTTGGCAACGCTCTGCTTTATGCCACAGAGACATGGGCTCAGGACTCTCTCTTTTACTGGATGTTTTTTTCAGTGTTTGACACGTTTTCAACCACTTCTCATCAGCATGTGGCATTTTAGCATGAATGTGAGTTTAGCTAAAGCTGGGCTTGGCTGCTGGAGGAACCAGTGAGAATATCAGTTCATCTGTTGTCATTGTTAGTGCTGTTGGGAGAGGACACGTAAATCTGGGAGCAGCTGTGGGAAGGAAGAGCCTGGAGCTGGTGTCCCGTGTCCATCTACTTGGGAGCTGTGGGAAAGAGCAAATCAAGCCTCTCTGTGTGAGAAGCAGCCAATCTTCAAGGCTTGTCTGGCCTCTCTTGGCTGGTAACACCACTCAGAATGGGGGGTATGAGTGGTAGTGGTCTTTCTGTGCAGGATCTGAGAGGACAGCATGGCTCCCAGTTTAGGGTTTTGTGTCCCAGGCTGCCTGATCTCCTTCAGTGGGTTGTTTTATCTCTTTATCAGAGTTAGGATCACCCACTTCACTTGTACTGTGCTGTGTTCTAAAACTGATGTATTGTTTCATGCCCTTGGTGGACGCTGCTGCCTTTTGCAACCACTTGTGCTTCAAAAAGACAACCTGAGGGCAGTCACTCTGATCCTTTCAGTCCTGACTGAGAATTTTCTTGCTGTGGAAGTCGTTAATAAAAGTTAAGTCATCCAGTAAGGGGACAGAAAAAAAATACCATGTGACTGAGATGGCCAATTAGACATCATGAATATTCAGAATTCTCTAATCGAATGAAAGCTCATTACAAACACCCAGACTGAAATTTGCTCATGTAAAATATTCATTGAACAATTTTGCATGAATAAATAATAAACAATAATAAATGCATAAAAAATTTGTTCATAGACCATCTATCAGCAGGGAGGGGGGGAAAAAAGGACAGACTATGCTAAATAAACTGTATGTAATGAGTAATCTGTCCAGTGCTGGTTGTGAGCTCTCCCATGGTAGGTCTGCTGTGGAGATCTGACATGAGCATCTCTCTCCTGGGAGGGATGTGAAATAGGGCTGCTTGGAGCAGATAAAGCCCCCGAGCTACCTCAGCCTTGAAGGAGCCAAGTGTCCAAGATTGGGACGTAGCTTATGATAGATGTAACAGTCTGAGAGTTGTCTGAACATGTGAGCTGGAGAAACTTAATGGATTTGAAGTCTTTTCACTCTCAAGTTCTTCCCCAGGAGAGTGGTGAGACCCTGGATGGGTTGCCCAGGGAGGTGGTTGAGGCCCCATCCCTGGGGGTCTTTAAGGCCAGGCTGGAGGAGGCTCTGGGCAGCCTGATCTAGTGGGAGGTGTCCCTGCTCATGGCAGGGGGGTTGGAACTGGGGGATCCTTGTGCTCCCTTCCAACCCTGACAGATTCTGATTCTGTTTTAGCAGAGGACTCAGTAGTGTTGGCTTGATGGTTGGACTTGATGATCTTGGAGGTCTCTTCCAACCTAAAGGATTCTGTGATTCTGTGATTCTAAGATTCAAACCCATCTCCATCTAAGAGCAAGAGCAGGCACCTCTCCAGCCAGTCAAGGTTTACAAAGATGCTCCTGGTGTGTGTTCAGCTTTACCTGTCATGGTAGGGCCGTGCAGAGGGAGAGCAAAATTCAAACGTGTGTGTGTGTGTGAATGTGTTTTGGTGGACACATGCAGACAGAGTGTACACCAACAGGAAGAGGTCAGAGCTGTCCCAGAGCTGCAGGTGGGATAGCTGCACGTGGCTGTGTACCCTCTGCCTACCCGTGTGGTGAGCAGGGCCAGGGGAAGGGGAGGAGGAGAGAAACCAAAGGGCTGGTGCTATAAAATGTGAAACTAAAATTCACAGTTGTTAGGAGAGAAATACCAGGCAAAGGGTGCTAAGCTGTGATTGGAGATGGTTATGAGTGAAAAGGTCTCAAGCCCAGTCCAGTCTCAAACCACACAGGGCTGCAGCCCATCTGTGGAGCATCTGGCTCTTAGGAAGTCTATGTCTGAGACAGCCTGGCCTATTAAACACAGGCTAGAGGAGGGCTCTGCACCCCAGGGCAGGAACCATCCTCTTTGCTGTTTGTTTGCACAGACACTAGCAGAAGAGCAGCCTGTTCTCCAGCTATGCCCCATCATAGGAGCAGTGAGCTGTGGGGACAGTGGCTATGCAGGTGGAGAAGTGATGTGAGAGCTCAGGGTGGCCCCTGCTCTGGTGTAAAGGTCCTCACTCGCCTCTGGTAAACCTCTGCACATCCCTCTTCACCCACATGGTAATTACTTGACAAGTATCCCAAGTACCCACCCACACAGCAAATTACATGGCAAATTTCCTGTAACTGCATGGTGATTACCTGGTCCTTCCTGCTGCTGGGTAATTAGAATCTCAAAGTGTTTTGTAAAGGTTAATTTATGTGAGACTGATCACACACACACACACACCCTTAGCTTACCCTGAGCCCAGGACTTCCATTTTCACAGGTGGAACTGGTGCTCTTCTGTGGCACCCCCCGTTCCACAGGGGTTGGGTGGCTCTGTGGATCAGGGCAGAGATCCTCCTGTTGTCCACCCACCCATGCCCAGGCTCCAGCAGAGAACTTGCACGATGCTGCTGCAGCCACAGGAGTCGTGGTCCCCAGGGGTTTGGCTTAGAGCTGCTCTGGGCCCCTCCCATCCTCCCTGGAGGACTCACCTTCCCAATTCTGCCTTATAAAAGTAGTCACCACTCTTCTACTGACCAGCTGGCCTGGGAGAATTAATGTTGGAACAGGGAAAAAAAAATGAAGAAAAGGAAAGAAAACCTTAATGTCCCCATTGCCCCCACCACTGGAATCTCACGTGATGATATTCTGTTGTAGTGGGTGGTCATGTGGCTCTCAGCCTGGAGTTTTGAGCTTCCATGGGTGGATTTTGCTCCGTTAGAATCCTCCTTTAACTGGTTGCAAATCCCCACCTTGTTATCACAAGACAGTTAACTATCTAATCACAGGGTTTTATTGCATGCTTAGCCACGAAACACCCCATACTGCCAGATGCTCTCACAGACTGTATTAGGGAAATAATAACAAGGCAATTCAGAAGGCTCGTCTCATAGCTGCTGGGTAATTTAGTGACCAGGCTGTTCCCTAATTTTGTTGTCACTGTGGCTCTGTGGGTTTGGCTGGGAAGAGCTGTGTCAACCCTCGTGCCGTGTGCGGGGCTGGAGTGTGTGGTGCAGCAGCAGTGCACAGAGGAGCTGGAACGTGGCACCACCAGGGGGGTCTGCTTCTTTCTGCTTGTTAGGAGTCAGGGTGGGCTGCCCTGTGCAAGGGGACTCAGCACTCGAGTCCTGTCCTGGTTCATCAGGCTGCAACACAAATACTGCAGCAGAGGCTGATTCTGCTCCTTAACCTCCAGAATCGGTCTCTCCAGGGCGGGGTTGATGAAGAGGAACAGTGTGAGGATGGTGGAAAATATGGGATGGGAACTGTTTATCCAGGCAGGGCAAAATGTTACCCCCTGGGACTCTGGCAGATTAACATTTCTGCAGGCACCAGGATTTGTTGAAAAGAGGAAGACAGGGAATATATTAAACCATCTGTTTCCTTTTTGCACTACACTGTAGGGATGGAAGAGAGATGAGTGTGTCTCCTTGTTCATCACTCCTACCTCACTGTGAGAGATGGGTAACTGAGTACTGGCAAGAGACGTTAAATTCATATTTATGGCAAAGGAGGAGTGGCAGCACAGGAGAGAGGTGCACATGAGACATTTTCCTTCCATCAGCCCTTGTCTTTGTGGTCTGTGCCTCAGCACGAGCTCAGACGTGGCCATCAGCTTTCTCTGACTGTCTGAGCAGGGTTTGTTTGACCACCCCTCTTCTCCTCCTGACCCAGACGTGTGTGGAAGGAGGTGTGAGTGATACAGGCATGGGATGGGTGTGTAAATTTGAGACTGTGGGAGAGAGAGGGACTGCAAAGGTCTTGGAAGCCCTGGGAGTTATTCCAAAAGTGCCTGTCCTTCTGAGAGCTAGGAAGGGTAGGTGCCCACCCACTGCAGTGTGCTTCTGCATGAGATGAAGATAACTTTGGGAAAAGGTGCATGCTGGACTGGCAGCTGGTCATTCCTTGTGACTTTATTTCCATCTCTGAGTTTTAGCAGCAGAGAAGGAGGGAGGGAGGACCTTGCCCTGTGTCCAGTGGCACACAGCAGCATGCAGCAGCCAGGAGAGGCTCAGCCCCAGGCTGGGCAGAAGGCAGGAAAAAAGCATTGCAGGGTATGGGGGCAGACTGCTGGTGTAAGGATCAGTCCCTCCCTTTCTTGAGCTGCCTTGGAAGACACATCTGCTTTGCAGGACCTATTCTTCTCCCAAAATGACTGTAAAGGTTAATGCTTGAGTGTATTTTTCTCTCTCTGTTCTTACATTTCCTTCATCTGGACAACAAGAGAAAGGAGAAGGCATCAAAGCAGGCTTCAAACATTGTCCAGATAGCAGAGGAGGAGAATGTGTGTTCAGAGGGGCTTGGATCTTTGAGGTGAATCTTGGATGCGTGGGCAGAGGGGGGATTAGCAGAGGGAAGGCATCCACGTTCCATGAAAGAAATGAAGTGCCTGATTGTTATGTGTTAACTAGATGGGAGGCACAAGAACGAGGAGGTGGCAGTTAGGAGGCTGTTTGGCCTCTGAGAGATGAAGGAGCAATTTCCTGGTGTCATGGACAACCCGTGTGACACAGGACAGGTCATTTAGTCCCCAAGTTCACCATTGTGACACAGCAGTTGCATCTGCCTTCCAGAAGCATTAAGAATGCAAACGTTCTACCACGAGGCACTGTGTTATCACAGAAAGCAAGCAAGAAAACACAGGTACCTGAAATGAAATATGTCCCCATAACTCACTCCAGCAGTGTCAGGAAGCTGGGGACTGACTGGCTGCTAGACTGTGGGCAGCTAAATGGGAGCTGTTCCTTGCTCAGTGCTTTGACAATGCCTAGCAAATTACAGGCTGTTCTGGGCTGCTCCCTGGATGTTACCCTGTTCTTAAATAATCATCCACTGAAATTCCTCTGAGAAAAGTGAATGAGCAGAGGCTTTTCTTCTGCTGCAGGGGCACAGTGCAGCAAACGCTGAGAATTGCCCCTTGCAGGTCAGTGGAGCACAAATCCTGGGCATGCAAGGTTGAGGAATTCATACTTGTGTATTGGGGAAGCTGCTGCTTGAAGCTGGAATGAGGTGATATGTTGCCATGCCACTTTTTTACTGTGAAGATAACCAGGCTTTCTCTTTTTGGAGAAAACAGGTCCATTCAGAGGGCTCTGGTGATCCCAGCAAGTGCTGCCACTGCTGCTGGGGTTCTGCAAAGCACCCGCTGATTTAGGAGCTGGTTCCTCTTTGGGATGCACAGTACAACCCATCAGCTGGTTGGTCCCACCAGTGCTTCTGTGGCTCACATGCTGCAGCCCTGCTCCCAGCAGGCTCAGCAGGAGTGAGGATGTCTGATGGGCAAGTCAGGAGAAAGGTGTCTTCTGTCCAGCATGCCATGTTGTGGTCGCAGTGTGGGGAGGTACCACAGCTCCCTGCACCTTTTGGGGCTACGTGGGGCTCCCTCCTGGTGTGCTAGCCTGAAGCAGTCATGGAGAGACAGCAGTGTGTGTTGTTCCCTCACCCAGTGTCCCCTGCTCCCTCAGCCTGTCCCCCCTCTGCTCTCTGACTGTGGCATTGCCACTCGTAGGCATGTGTGCTGAATTCCCTGACCCTTTCTCTTTGAGGCCCAGCATCATAGGACCAGCCTGCCACGTGGATGTGGATCCAGTGTGAGGTGATGCACAGATCTGTCTTCTCAGCCAGAATGAGAACATCCACATTCACAAAAACGTTGTGCCATCATCAGCCATCATCACTGTACTCTCTGGTTTGAGTTTTAGGCAAGCAAGCCAAGACAGTGCTGCAAGGTAGGAACTGGTGATGCTGCTAAACTGTCAGGGTAGAGAATTTTACATCCCTGTTCTCATGCAGAGACCTGCTAGGGAATCTTTTGGAAAGAATAAAAAGGTGAATTTCCCTGATTCTTTTATCTCCCCAACAGTCACTTGTAGTTTTTTTTATTCATATCTTGAAAGTTCTCATATGATAGCATTAAAAAAAAAAAAAAGGGATTTTGGTGTTTGCTCTACTAGTACCAAGCAACAGGGAGTTGCACACGTTAGTAAGCGTGCACACTCTGACACCCAAGTGCAGTTAATACATCTACACCAAATGCTTTCCCATTCCTCTGGTTTGGGTGCTTGAACTGCAGCGTGTGATTCGCACTTGAGGTGCTGAAGGTAGTCCTGGTTTTGGAATGGCAAAGACCAAACAGTATGTCCCCAGTGGCTTAGCAGTAGAGAGGGACAGTATTCCCTTCTCAGACCTCAGGGTGTTTAAGGCTGCTTCCCTCCCTTCCCAGACCTGAGGGTATTTAAGGCTGCTTCCCTGTTTTGCACCTACAGTCACAGACCTCTGTGTCTTGTCTTCTTCTCCCTAGCTCTCCCTCCTCCCCTCTTTATAGCTGTAATAGCTTCAATAGGTCTTGAATTCAGGCTTCCAACATCCCCTGACCAAACCTCTGCAGATAGCATGGAGAATTGGTTTCCATGCCCGAGCTGCTGCTGTCAGAGAGCACGCTGAGGCATTGTGCTGAGTGAGGAAAGGGGCCAGGCTAAAACTCACCTGGGAATATCAGCCCACTCTGGTGCTTTTGTGGAGGAAGTGAGGAGGGCTTGTGGTAGCCCTGATTAGTTACCCTGCTGGGTTCTAAACTGGTTTGTGGATTCAGAATTTACTGGGAATTGTATGTCTTGGGCTTTGTGCAACTCAAACTACAAGCTGGGCCAGCTTCAGGATTGCTGGCGTGCTGAATAAATCACATTGCAGTGGCTGGAAAGTGAGCACGAAGCTGTAAATGCTCAGCAGCTGATTTTTAGGAGGAGGAGCACTAAAAGACAGCAGGAGGAAGAGGACAGAGTTCTGGGTGGGACTGAAGGACACTGTGGGTTCTGGCTGCTGCGTCCAGCCGCGGTCACGCACAGGGGTGGTGAGCAGGTAGCCCTGCCTCTCCTCTCCCCACCTTCCTGCTTCTGCAGGCCCAGGGGGTCCTCCCTGGCTCCATCCCCCTGCTTTGTGGTGGCTTGGGGCTGGAGATCCCTTTGGGACTGCCTGGATGGATCAGCAGAGCTTTTCCCACGGATTGCCTGGCTACAGAACCAGTCTGTATCTGTGACAGGTTTACTCTGCTATCAAACTCACAGGAGGCTTGTGTGGCCACTTAGGCTATAAATCTGCTCCTTTAATACAGTTAGTACTCAGCTAGTCATTTCTCTCCTGTGATGTTTCTCATCTCTTTTCTTCACTTCTCTGCTTCAAAGTTGCCATTAGTCCTCACTTTTTCTCCCCCCGCTCATTTCTTACCTTGCCTCTGTTTTTCTCCCGTGTTAACAGAGTTGCCTGAGCAGTTTGATTGTCATGCTGGGGTTCTGGTGCTGCCACAGAGTGAACATGTTACCCTCCCTGTCCTCCTTACCTCGTAGCTCATTTTAAGATGCTTGTGTAGGCACAAAAAGGAACACCAGGATTAGGCAGAAGCTTTTCAAACCTACCTATTATCCAGCTCTGCTACAGCCCTCTTCTTGTTTCCCTTTCAGGAGTGAAATATGTGTCCAGTTCTCTTTTCTACCAGCTTGTCATATTTTGCATCTTTCTGAGCTCCTACAATTGAGGTGAGATGCCTTCCTACTGGCCTGCAGGGAGCAAGGGAAGGAGGGACAGACTAAAGGCTGGGGACCAGGGAGGTGTTATGGATAACCCTCCACAGTTCAAGCACGGGAGCTGCTGACACCTTTCTTTATGTTGCTGACAGTTTGTAATAGTTATTTTTCCTAGAAGCTGAAAAATAGGCCACAATGTTGGGTTTGGAGTCCTAGAGAAAATATTTCAGCCTAGCATCCTAGAAACTCTCAGACCAGGTGTCTGTGAGTCTACCTGGTAAGCAGCCAGGTAGCAACGTCTTGCTTCTGAGGGTTTGCACATTTACTCCACCTGCATAAGGGAGTTAAATTGCTGCATACATCATGTGCTCGTGTCTCTGTGTGTTTGGACATGCACAATGGGGAGAAACTGTTGAAGGAGAATGACCTGGTCCTAATAGGAGCCATAGAGTGAAAGGACAAAGCTTTTCTCCTGTGCCTGCCCGTGGAGGTGATGTCCCTGGGGGAGAGAAGGGAGGTGGCAGCCACTTGCTGTCAGTGAAGGAGCAGCTCTCATTGAAACCAGAGCTCTGCTGGGGCCAAGTCATCCTGAGCCCATCAAAGAATCCCTGCTGCACCATGAACCTCTCCCCTCCATGCAGGGACACTGCATAAAGCCACCATCTGTCCTAATGCAATGTGTGTTTTTAACAGCATCAGGACGCATACTGAATTTCTAGTGGTTTGTCAGTTAATCCTCTTGGCATGGCTAGTTGTTGTTTTGCTTTCAGCTAACACAGCAAAAGGAAATTTCCTCCCTGTTCTCTATTGCTGGCCCTGATTTGGATCCAACAGGCACATCATTTGGAAAGGAATGAAGGAGGGGCTCATTTTCCAGTTTCACTGCTGCTCTTTCTTCTAAGAGGCAGGCACTGGGGGATTGCCATACCTGCATCACTGTTTTCAGGAGTGAGTTACTGGTCTAATAACACAGGCTTTGGCACTGGCCAGAGGAAGCTATTTCAGTAAAGCAGAGAATGACAGTCATTGTGGGCAGGGAAAGCAGTAAATTGCAGCATTGGTTGAAGAAAGAGCAGTGAAACCTCGAGGCTGAACTGGCAGAGTAGCATTTTGCAGGAGCTGCTGTTTTTTTTTAGCAGCAAGTCTCAGCTTTTGACTTTATGGGCCACAGGGCAGATTGTACCCAGAAGAAATTGAGTGTGGGATCGTGGAGCCTCGCTTAGTGAGCATATCCTTTCTGGGCTCCACAGACCTGCTTTGCAAGTGTTTATTTCTCTCTCATGGAATATTCTGCACCTCTTTTCCTGTAACCTTTGGGAAGCAAAAATAAATGTTATGTACACTGTACAGGAGAGAAAAAAAAAATCAGTCATTTGTATATGTGACCTACAAGTCTTCTCCCACATCAAAACATCTTGCCTGCAAAGTCTAACATTTTTTGTCTTTCAAGCTGGGCAAAATCAGGCATCTGTCTTTCAGAATAAGATAATGCTCTCGTTATCTAGCCAGCTTGGCTAGATACATTAAGCAGATACAGATGGCTTAAATTCTGCCTAAGGTCTTGTGTATCTCCATAGCTGGCTCTAGCCTTTGGAAAGTTCATATCCAGAAGTGATTATCAAAGGCTCATAGGTAGAACTGAGAGCATTCAGTTTTGGCTCAGTCTCTGAATTTTGGCTCTCAAGACCACTGCCAGTACAAGTTTAAATCTTGACTACTCCTGCATAACTGGGAAAGGGAGAAACAAGCTGCTTCTGCTCCTACATTTTTCAGGAGGTTTGGAGAATACTCCAAGAACAAGGAGTTACTAAAACATTGTTAACAGGAACAGCTCCTTTTTTTTTTTGAATGTCTGAAAAAGGCATAGTGCCTGGTGATCACTATCATAAATTCATTATATCCTACCTCTCAGTAGTTTTTTTTCATTAGCAGATCTCAGGGCTCGGCTGCAAATGCAATGCCCACATCTGCAAAAAGCTAAGCAGCCCATCTGTATCTGCAAGCTGGGATCTGCTGTTTCATCTCTGTTGCACAGCCTTGACAGAGTTTCCATAGGTGATGCCATGCCAGGCTGCTGCAGCTGTGTCCAGGCACCCTGGGTCCTTGTGTTTATAAGCTTCTCTTGGCCTGCAGAGGCTGTTTGCCTCGTGCATTTCCCCTCCCCTTGTCCTGTGTGGTGTGCTTTTGGTCTCTCCACAGAAGCTAGGCCTGCTGCTCTGGTTGCTGCAAGCCCTGGAGCCAGTCCTCATCGCTCCAGAGCTGAAGCCCAGCTCCTGCCAGAGCTCTGGCTCTGTGTGCAGGGCAGTAGCCCCTTCCTCAGCGACCCATGGCACTTAAACAAAGCCATACACAGAGGCACTGGAAAGATTCAGAGATCTCAGGAACTCTTCCCCTTTCTTAACATCAGTAAGTGCAGGGCATGGCAGAATAACACACCCTCTGCTGCTTCTCCTTGCTGCCACCCAAGGACTCTGTAACCCTGTGCCCACCACAGATGTGCAGCGTTTCTCTTTGCCCTTTCCTCACCAAATGACCAAGGAAATACTCCTCCTTTTGTAATGACTAGTTACCCCTGCAGCACGTCCCCACTGCTGCCTCACCAAGGCAGGTGCTCTGTTTCTTCTTCTCTTCCCACTCCCACCCTTAGTTTCACAGTGAAGAACTGGCTTGCCCTGGGCAGCAGCCCCTTGGGTTTCTTTTGTAATCCACTGGAGAGGACACTACCAAAGTTTATCTGGCCTCTTTTGTTATCATTGTCACCTCCAGTGAATTTTAGCTTGGCTTAGATGCAGGAAAAAAAAACAAATCAGAAAACACAAACCAGACAAACAAAACAGAGGTTTCAGAGCCTCTCATTAAACTAGAGCTGGACGCTCTCCACTAACGCTCCAGCCCCTGGGACCAGGCAGTTCCCAAGCATCACACAGACAAATCACCCAAATGGCTGCTGCAACTGGTGTGTGTGAACCTCGCCATCCACTCAGGCAGGGATTCCTTCCTCTGGAATGCAAATACTGCTTGGTGCTCCCAGAGACAGGGTAGTGTGTGCACAGTGGGGGCAAAGGCAAACAGCATCCCTTAGGGAAATGCCCCTGAGGCTGCCTGTGGTCATGGAAACGGCTTCTGCCTTCCCTCCCCTTCCAGCAGGGTGGGAGTGGAGCAGTTTGCTCCTGCAGAGGTGTCTGGTGCTCCATCTGAGAGTTCCTTTGGGGCAGGCTGTGCCTCACCTCTGTTTTTCCCCACATCTCTGGTGCCAGGCCAAGCACAGTTAACGCTCTGCCCCACATGCCACCAACACCCCTTCAAAGAGAAAACGAGATCAAAGTTTTATCAGTTCCCTCTGCTTGAGAGTAACACATGCCAGGATTAATAGTTCTCAATTTTTCAGAAATATTAAAATTTGCTCTCTATTGTCAGGACAATAAATCTTTTACCCTGCAAGTTCATCTTGCTCCGAGAACGACCGAGCGATGACTGACCCCAATTACACAATTAAATCTTTGAAATAATACTGTTTGATATTAAACAATTACATTTCTCATCTGAAAATATCACCATTCTCTTGCCAGCCGAGAGGGTATTAATAATGCATCTACACGGATTCTATTGTGTGTTAATAATGGATGTCTAAAAACCTTATAGGATGTTAATACTGCATGTACCCACAAAGCTCTATAGGATGCTGGTATACAGGGACGAGGCCCTAGGAAATGCAAACAGTGAATCCAGAGCAAGAAAATGCTATTCCCTGTCCATTCCAGTCTCCTAGACTGCATTCTGCTCCCAGCAGCAGAACGTCACAGGAGGACTTGAGGGAAGTTCAGATCTGAGCAGCAAGAGGATCTGAGGAAGAAGGGAAACAACCGTGTGTGGTGGATTGAGTCAGAGATGTGTGAGTAGTAAACATCAGAACTGATGTTTGAGACACAAGAAGAACCAGAGTTTTTTTTTACATTGGTGGGATTTGGATTGGGGAATGTGAGGATTTATAGGGAACGCAGGAATCAGAGATCAAAATGGAAATGTTGAAGGTGTTGGGCTGCTGAGCTGGAAGGTGGTATGAAACCCTCAAAGAACCTGCAATAAAACAAGTATGCCAGGGTATCTCCCTCCCTGCATGTACTGGGTAAAAGCAATTTACATTGGTGGGATTTGGATTGGGGAATGTGAGGATTTATAGGGAACGCAGGAATCAGAGATCAAAATGGAAATGTTGAAGGTGTTGGGCTGCTGAGCTGGAAGGTGGTATGAAACCTTCAAAGAACCTGCAATAAAACAAGTATGCCAGGGTGCCTCCCTCCTAAAAGCAATGAAATTGCACTGAGAAAGGAAAGGTGGAAACTGTCTGGAAGAACTGAGATACCGAGATCCGGAATGCGTGAAGTAAGTCAAGAAGAGATGAAGCAGGAGTGTCTTTGCTGGAAATAGTATAAACCAGGCTGGATTAGGCTGTGGGGAGACAACACTGAAGGGGATGAAGGGAGCCTGGCCTCACTGGTGCTGGGCTACTTGACATGGACATTTACTTCTGCCTGTGCTGTTTCTGTTCATGTCATAGAATCATAGAATCCTTTAGGTTGGAAGAGACCTTTAAGATCATCAAGTCCAACCATCAAGCCAACACTACTAAGTCCTCTGCTAAAACAGAATCAGAATCTGTCAGGGCTGGAAGGGACCACAAGGATCCCCCAGTTCCAACCCCTCTGCCATGAGCAGGGACACCTCCCACTAGATCAGGCTGCCCAGAGCCTCCTCCAGCCTGGCCTTAAAGACCCCCAGGGATGGGGCCTCAACGACTGCATGTACTTGCAGATCCTAGTAAGAGTGGATGCTGGTTAACAAGCATCCCCAAAGCTTCCCAGCAGTATCTACCTCTCAGTTGCTCTAGGATACAGCAGTACATGAGTCTTCATCTCTGAGCTTGATTTAAGAATGAGCAGCTCTTCAGGATGTTGTTGGCTGACGACAATGTCCCTCTGCAGTTCCCTCTCAGAAGCTAAGAGCTCAAACCTACAAAGTGGAGGTTACTTGGTAATTATGGAACGTTGCTCTTTATTCCTCACACTGGTTCTTGAGCACTGCAAGCAGAGAAACTTCTCTCTTCAGTGCCAGGTTGCATTGGCAGAAAGATCCTGTACAAATTTGGTCTAACAAAGCTTCTTCTGTTGTCACAGTGTGTGTGGTTCATCCCCACGAGTGAGCCTGGCTCTGTGGCACCTTCTGCTCCTCAGGTTTGTCGCGGTAGCACTCGCTGAAGCAGGCAGTGACCTGCTGGGCAGGGCACTTGGTCCTGCCTCTTGGCACACAGCAGTGATGGCAACTCTGCCTGGTTGGATGGTGCCTACCCCAGTGCTCAGTGGAGACTCCAGAGGCAAAGCAAAGGCAGCATATAAAGGTGATGTATGCACTGTGCAACGCTGTTTGCATGGGAGAGTGGCTCTGGGAGGACATAACCCCTGACCTCCCAGCTGGAAAACAGAACAAAGCAGAAAAAAAAATCCTAAAGATTTCAGACCTTCAGCCAGGTCCCCTAGGAGCAGACTTGGGGGCACTGTGTAACAAAGGAACTGTTTGCTTCAGCTGTAAGACACTCCTTTTGTGGTCTCTTCTGTGTGTATTGTAGTGCATATATTGACTGGCAGGAATGTTCCTGGGAACAGTGGATTTTATGTAAATATTAGAGACTATTTGCAGGAAGCAAAATTTGAACTCATAAAAAGTAGTATTCTCTATGGAAGCCTGATCCTAAAGGTTACTGAGAGAGGAAAAAAAAAAGACACATTTGATGGGATTTACTGCATATGTTTAACAAAAGTCTATCAGACCCAGCTTTGATCCTGAATATCGACTATCTGGGGACAGTTTGTGGACAAATAAGATGCTGAGAATTATTTACCGAGACAAGTCAGCAAATAATTGCAAATGACAAATAAATTTGAGAAAATTACAAATTGCTTGTGGACGATTCATAAACAGAAGCAAGGCAAAATTAATCAGATAAATTATTCACGATGAATAAATCTCTCAGCTCTAATTAAAACTCTGTAGGGTATTAATAATACATGCCCAGAGAACCACAAACAGAATCACATAACCGACAGGATCCATCTGTGTCTGCAGCACAGACCTTCCCCTCCTGTAACAGGGTGTTGCTGTTACCAACATTTCCCAGTCTCTCTCTGTGTTTGGGTGTTTGATTCTGGTTGCAGCTGATGAAAAGCCCCTTTGCACACAGTGTGTGTGGTTTGTGTGGTAAACTTCTCCACTGGTCCCTGGGATTGCTCCTTGCCCAGCTCCAGCCCTGGGGGAATTTCAGCTTTTCTGAAGATGTTAAGGCTTTTCTTAAAGTGAGTGTGGCAAATGATTTTTTCCTAAGATGCAGGTAGAGCAAAGACCAAAGGATTTTATCCTGAAAGTCTTTCTCAGGAGCCATGCTGACCCCACACATCAGCTCTGCCAGAGACCCCACTCCTGCCCCACTGCCCCTTGTCCTGCAGACTGGGACCCCCTCTGTGTCCATCTGCCATGGCCTGGCGTGTGCTGCCTGCTTTGAGGAGTCCTTATTCTTTGTGGGAGGATTTTTAGGGGCTCAGTCAGTGTGTAGCAGGTACCTGGGCTGCAAGGAGAAGCTGATGGCAGCAGGCTGGGCTGTGAGCTGGGTGCCTGGACGTTGGTCATGCTGCATGGTTTAAAATTCCAGCAAAAGAAGGAAATGGCTCTTTTCCCCTCCCATGCATGTATAATTTAGCTCTGCTTTTAATGTAACTGTGTCTTTGTAGTCTTAGGAACTCCCCAGACCTGTTCCCTCTACTCTGATTCCCTGCCTGACAGACAAGACCCAGTCAATCAGAAAACTGTTAAATACTTTTCTTTTTATTCCCAAGAGATCTTTTGGCCTTCTGCCTTCCCATTCATCAGCCCCTTTTCCACCAGCCACCTTCACCCCTCGTGTGTCTTTTATCTGCTTAAAACCAATCACTCTTCCCCTCTTTTCACTTCACAAAAGGAATCAGAATTTAATAAGAGAAAGCTGCAAAATATCAGCATTAATCCCCTTGTCCTCATGGGGCTGGCACCATGAGTCCCTGGGTCCCCTTATCAGCACCAAACTGTATTTCACCAGCTAGAACCCTTCTGATAGCATAAATACCTGCCATGCAGGTGTCTCCAGCTGACAAGATAACACGTTATCAATCATACATCCCCAATTTATGCAAAAAAACCCATCTTCCTTCTGTTTATTTCATCTCGTGGTGGATGGAGAGCTAGGGAAGGGAGGGGCTGAGAAATTAAATCTTTTCTGTTCCCATACACGTGAAGAGCCAACTGACACATCTCCTGCCTACACCAAGTGAAGGTCTTTCTCTCCTGTAATTCACTTATTAGTGGTTGTGCAATGGTGTTGTTGCAGAAAAATGGGCAGGGAGTAATTGACTGTGGAATCCCATTAAGCTCTGTCATAATGCTCAGTCCCAGAGTGGGCACTGCAGAAACACCTCTATCAAAATCCCCTGGCAGAGGGAGGGGTGGAGGGATGCTTACAGCAGCACAGAGGGCAGGAGATGCTCAGAGTGCATCCTGCTCCTCTCTGGCCACCGTGGGTGCCCATTTCACTCCTCCATGAGGGCAGGGCCATGGCCTTGTCTCTGGGAACTGCAGGGCTGACTCAGCCCCAAGTGCTCCTGTGCAAGTAGCCAAGGGACACTTTCCAAGAGGAGCTGTGGAGTGGAGAGGGGAGAGACCCTGGGCTTTGGCAGTGGCAAGCTTTCATCTCAGAGAGATGGTCGTGGGCTGAGCCACAACCTGAGGAGGGTGCTGGTGCCCTCAGGGAAGGCAGCTGGGGGAAGCCCTCTGTGCTAGCAGCTGGCATTCCTCCTGGGACAGCCTCCAAACAGCTCCTGCCTGCTGAGACCCACTGGGACTGGAGCCTGAGGAGGATCTGCTTCAATTCATGACCCTTTTAGTTGTGTCCTCTGACACAACTCACCACCAGCAGCAGGGGTGCAATAATAGCACAAGTTGTGCAGGAAACAGCTTTCCTTACTTCATTCTGCAGGGCAGAGTAGCACTGGGACTGACCAGGGCTGCAGCAAGGACACAGGGGTGCAGGTAGGATGCAGGTTTTTACAGCTTCAGTCACATCACCTGCACTCTGCAAGGTGAAACTGGGGCAGCCTCCAGGTCTGTAACAGCTGTCAGGGTAAAGATGCCTTTGACAAGTTTAGGGAATTAGGTTTTAATGGTAAAAGGACCCAATAATGGTCTAACAGTTGTTTTGATTGAAGTGCCTGGTTAAGATTTCACTGACTCAAATACCCAGACCTGTACAAAGTATTGGGTGGAGCAGCTTGACCTACACTCTGGAGTCTGCTCTCAGTGGTAGCTGTCATATACAGAGGACCAGTTTAAAAGTCCAAATTCCAAAAAAAAATGAAAAAAGATGGTCCTTTGTAAGCAAAGGACTGGTGATGCAGTGCCATTTCCATTCCTGGGAGGTGGCATTTTCTCTGCTCCACAGCACCTTTGGTTCACAGAGTGGCTGATGATGTGTGGGGAGGGAAATAGGCAGAAAGAGCAAATGACCTCAGAGGCAGCAGAGAGCTTGGTTTCCATTGCAAATGCCCTTATTAGGATGGAAAAAAGTGGGGAAGGGGGAAAAAGACAAGAAAGTACAGGACAAAAAATGCCTAGAAAAGATGTTTTCAGCTGTTTCCACACCAGCTTCAGCTGCTCCTAAAAGGGCTTGGGGTTCCTTAAACATATATTTAACCCTATCCTCACAAGTGCTTTTTGTTGCTTAATAAAGACAGGTTTAAAAAAGAAAAAGGTGAGGGAAAAAAAAAAGCCAACAAAATAACCCAAGCAGTGAATGCAGGTGAATCCCACTGTGGTATTTCTCCTGGTGTCTCATCTGTACTTGATTTGTAATGTGCTCAGAGCAGGGGCTGTATCTTTGGTCTTTGTGTGTGTAATACCTATCACAGTGGATTTCTGTTCTGCAAATACAGCTCCTGTGTGCTGCCTCCATGCAAAAAAAAACATGAAAGGCAATAATAAATCACAGTCAGGTCTTATTCTGGGCAGACCAGTCGTGGGGGAGAGGAAAAGAACAGTGGTTGGTAAACCCAAATCATAGATGTTCCTGGAGGCTCTTAAAGTCACCGTCTCCTTTCAGCATCTGCCCTTGGTGCTTCCTAAAAAGTGCAATGGCTGCTTCAGGGTGCAGGCTGGTCCTGCTGCTGCTGGAGATCCCAGCTCTTAGGCTCTGGGGCAGGTGTGGTACCTGCCATCACTCACAGAGCTCAGAAATCCAAGTGCTTGTGCCTGGTATGTCCGTGAGAGCGTGTCTCACCCTGGCAGAGGACTCACTGGACTTCTGGACTAGCTGTAATGAATTACTGAGCCAGCATCCCTTCCCTCCATCATCAGGGGTAATTAGCATTCTGCCCCAGCCCAGCCCCTCAAGCTGCAGGAGGCCCCACCCCTGTGCTGAGGTGCTCTGGAGTGAGCAGCTCCATCCCCAGGGCTTCCAATTTTCTGGTGTCACTTGCCAGACCTCTCCCTCTTCTCCTCCCCTGGGAACTCTCCATGAAGACACCTGTCTTACTCCACTGGGGCAGCTCCCTGTGGGGAGGTGGAGATGTATGCCTCATGTCTGCTGCAGTTCCCATCTCCAGGCTGTGACACGCCATCCATCAGCAGCTTTCTGCTCCCCTATCTCCTCTCCCAGTCATTAGTGACCTTGATGGACACCTTCTGCTGGAAAAGTCTCTTGTACTGCCATGCTTCTGCAGCACTGAAAAACATGCCTGTGATGCCATCAGAAGCCTCCTATTTCTACTTAAGCACTGGAATTTCTGCTGTATCCACAGTGAGGGAGAACATTTGCATGAATGAACATGAAGGGAGGCTATAAAGGTTTTATTATCACAATTTTAGGCTGTTCATCTTATGAGTGGCAAACTAACTCCTTGGGAGGGAAGTGCTTTGGGAAGTGCCTCCTCAGCAGCTCGGGGAGGGATCCCAGTGGGGACCAAAGAGAGGAAGGACAAGAGAATTTGCGTTGTCCAGAAAAGCAAAATAAAGGCAGTTTGCCACAACCCACCCTTAGCTACGCCCAGGTAGAGTGAAATTGTTCTCTTGAACTCTCCTGCCCTGGTATAACAGAGAACAATATTTGGCCTCTTCTACCTGCTAGTTTGGGACTGGGCAGTGTGATTAATAAGAAGCTGCTGGCACAATACCCAGCAGAGCTCTCCGTGGCACGTGAACGTGTCCTGGACTTGTGGATGAGCAGACTCCAAATGCATCAGCACTTTCCTTGTATTTCTCCCACGTGGTCTTCCTCCTCCTTCAAAAAAGACAATTTCTGTGCATCTTTTCCTGGTCTCTGAGCTGTGACTTTCAGACAGGTTGGGGTAAGCCTGTGTGGGTGTGGGTTGTTTTGTCACTTATTACCAGGGCACTGCAGTGCTCTTTGAGTTTAAATTTATGTGTTCCGGCTTTTACTGCTGTGCCACTTGACTCTTTTGAATTATCTCAGCCACCAAATGAATTTTATAGTCCACTGGGGGCTGTCCATGCTTGTTAAGCTGATATTTCCTTCTCCAGCCTGCCGTGGAATCTCATCTGCCACACAGCATCACTTCTCCAGGAGCCACCTCTGCCCCTTGGAGACCCAAGTGATGGGTTGGGTTGTGGGGGGGGCTTCTGGAAAAACACCCAACGCACAACAGGACGTCACTTTTGCTCAGGGAAGGGGTGAGATGGGTGTTGTTGCACTGTTGTGTTGTGCTGGCTGTCGAGCTGGCTCTGTTGGGTGCAGAGAAGCAGTAAGGTGCTCCTGGTGGGTGCTCTGCACCCCTGGGCCCTGCTTCGAGGGTTTTAAGTGCCTTCCCCAGTACAGAGTGGTTGACAAGCAGAGGAGGTGGCCCCATGGTGGGTGGCTGCAGCAGTGGCAGGGCACACACAGAGTTAGAGCTGCAGAAACCCAGACTCCACCACACCCAGGTCTTCTGCTGATGATGTTGAGCCCTTTTACCTGGGCCTGACTAGGCAACAGGATGTTTGGCTCTCTGCAGGGTGTCTCCCAGTACAGGCCCTCCGGGGTTGGCTCTTGTGAAGACTCCATCTTTGTGCAGAGCTGCGTGCTGTGTTTTTGGGAGAAGGACTCTAGAATGGTGCTCCACCCTCCTGCAGAAACACTCAGACCAGACCTGGGCTTTCCTCCCTTGCTCTCTCTTCCTCCTGATGCCACTCCTCTTGCTGTGCACTCAGCTGGCCCCTCTCCCTCTTCCAGAAGGGGTTCTCATTTTCCACATGGCTCTCCAACATCGCGTTGCTGAAGTTGCCAGAGTTTTGGGAGCATTTTGGAGAGAGCTCCCCATGCCCTGCATCAGGTCTCATATTGCATCAGTGGCAGAAATGGGAGAGGACGTGAGGAATTTATCACTGCAGTGATGAGTGCTCAGGACTGGATCTGCTGCAGTGTGAGGTGTAGTCCAAGGACAGACTTAATGGATCACAGAATTTTCCCTCCCCAGCTCAGTGTCCAGAAGTCCAGCACCATCTTCCCTCTTTCCCAGGAGACTTTACCTCTTCCCACTGTTTCGCCCAGGCACCCTACAGACACATCTGGCGTTGTTGTTTTGATGTCTCAAAATAACCAGCTCTGTCTTGGAACCTCTTAACTGTTCCAGTTGAGGTGCCTACCAAAAACCAAGTTTATGTCCCTTGTGCTCCTTGCTGGCTTGGCTGCTCAGAAACCCAGGGACTTCTGCAGCCCTGAGAGCCTGTAGCAGGAGAGATCAGCTCTGTGATTTCAGCCAGTTATCCATCACATCCTGGTTGCTCTTCAGATGATCCAGAGTTCTTACATTTTCCCCTAATCCCCTCGCCAAAGCTCCCACAGGAAGCTTCCACTGGAAGAACACTTGCCAGTTTCTCTTTCCTGAGCAAAGGGCTCCTGATGGTATTTCTCCACAAGTCTCTGCTGGACTGAATGTGTTGTTGTTTCCTTTCTCCACTCGTCCTTTGCAAACTCCTAATCAATGATAAATTGCAGCTCTTTCCACGATTCATTTTCTTAAGCCTGTCGTAAGGCTAATTGGTTTTCACTTTAAGTCCTGGATCTTGCAAATTACTGCGTGTGGGCACTTTGCAGCATCCAGGCCCCAAATTTTCATTCTCTGCTGTCATTAGCTGTGGTGGAGTCTGTGTTAATCCCTCTCCAGCTCTACTGTCTTCACGCAGCAATTTAACTGCTTTGTATTAACCTGACTCTTCCTGCTGTTGTGCTGCATTCTCACATCACCCTTGTGGAAGTCATGGTCCCTCTCCTACTGAGTGCAAATAAAAGCAACTTATAAACAACATAAAGCTTAGAGCTGTGAGTTTCTTCCTTTTCGTCCAGTCCCTCAAAAAAAAAAAAAGAGATTTCTGTAAGGAGTTATCATGTCCATCATTTAACTAACTGTCCATATCTAGCTTCTTGAATCTCCCCTCGTAAATCAATCCGTCCAGGCCCTTATCTCCTTCAGCTGTCTGGAAATTAAAAAATAAACTAGAGCTCATAGCAGGAAGAAATCTGAAATGTCTTTTTTCGAGGAGGGAGAGGAGCAGGGGGGAGGCTGAGTGGCAGCAAATAATCCTTGGTGTTTTACAACCCATTCCGGCAGAGGATTTGAATGTACTTTGGGAAGGAGAGTGAATTAAGGGTCCCCAGGTCCCCACGAGGCTGGGGAGGCTTGTCCCAGACCCGGGTCAGCCAGCCCTGGTCACTGTGGAGCACGTGCAGCTGCTGGGATGGCTCAGCCACTGCAGGGACAGAAGTCATTTCTTCCTGCTGCAGGAAATTAGCTTCTACCTGAGGCACTTGGAGGTGGAGAGGAGAAGCAGAAGGCCTCTGAAAGAGATGAAAGCTCCTGACCCCTTTTAATAAAGGTAACTGGATTAAATGTGAATGCATTATAAATGCTCTGTATTTTAGAGGCAGGAAAATTCAGACAGGGGAGGACAAAGTGATACTTAGAGCCTCACACAGCAAACTGGATTCAGAGAGAGGGGATCTTCATCAGCTGCTTTGACTGCAGAGCAATCCTCCTTTCTGCAACCAGCAGCAGGTTTTCCCTCCTTGTGGCCAGCAGCATGAAATTTGGGCTGTGCAGCTAGGGATTCGACTGAAAGGCTTTATCAGAAACTCCAGCTTTGCTTACAGGCACCCAGGGAACAGTCTTCCTCAGGAGATTTCCCCTACTTCCCACGTTGAGGAAGGTTGTTTCCAGGCAGATGAGAGCAGTTGTCTTTGTGGTGGTATCTTGGCACTCCACACCAGGTGCCCCCAGCACTCCACACTGGCCTGCCCTGAGATGAGAGAGCAGAAGGTACCAGATTTTTTTCAGGTTTGGCTTATTTTCTGAATGTGGACTTGCATTTATTCTTCTCTTACCCTTACTGCTCCAACCCAGCCCCAATAATTATCTCAGATTCTTCTTTTCCCTCCATCCTGATTCTCCTTAACTGCTCATTCAGATTAGGGAAGTATCTCTCATCCTCATTAAATCTTCTTTTCCTTTTTTTTTTTTTTCTTTATCTTCATCTCCTCCTTCCTAGACTGCCACTAAATTAAAAAAAAAAAAAAGAAAAAAGCCAAGAAAGGCTCTTTAATGTGTTTTAAAAAAAACCTCTTTGAAAATGATACCGTCTGTGTCACTTCTCTCTGTGTCCCTCTCACTGTAGATATTTATTTATTTTTACAGACTGAACTAAAAATTGACTTATTGATAAAAGCCACAGTGGCTGCTGTTTGCTGGTGATTAGGTGCAAAGAAGAGGCTTTTTCCTGTTAAGATGGGTAAATATCAAGGAAGTTTGCTGATGACACCGAGCTGTGTGGTGTGGTCAGCACACCAGAGGGGATGGGGACCATCCAGAGAGACCTGGACAGGCTTGAAAGGTGGGGCCTCTGTGAACCTCCTGAAGTTCAACAAGGCCAAGTGCAAGGTCCTGCTCCTGGCTCAGGGCAATCCCAGGCTGGGTGATGAGCAGCATTGTGGGAAAGGACTTGGGGGGACTGGTTAACAAGGAGCTCAACATCCCCCAGCCACGTGTGCTTTGCAGCACAAA
Organism: Merops nubicus; assembly: GCF_000691845.1. Lineage (NCBI taxonomy): Eukaryota > Metazoa > Chordata > Aves > Coraciiformes > Meropidae > Merops > Merops nubicus. Next base: position 7,982 of record NW_008611754.1, on the reverse strand, counting down.
AAGCCAGCAGTACCCTGGACTGCCCTGAGAGAGTCATGAGCAGAGGTGGCTCTTCCCCTCTGCTCCACTCCTGGGAGACCCCACCTGAAGCACTCAGTTCAGCCCTGGGGTGCCCAATCTAAGAAGGGCATGGATGGGCCTGTTGGAGCAGGTCCAGAGGAGGGTTATGAAGATGATCCTGGCTGGAGCACCTCTCCTGTGAAGGTGGGTTGATCAGCCTGGAGAACAGAAAGCTTCAGGGAGACCTTCTAGCAGCTTTCCAGTATGTAAAGGGGGCCTACAGGAAAGCTGGAGAGGCACTTTTTGCAGGGGCTTGTAGTGATGGGATAAGGGGCAGTGGCTTTAAACTGAAGGAGGCTAAATTTATATTGGATGTAAGGAAGAAATTTTCACTGTGAGGGTGTGGAGACAGTGGAACAGGTTGCCCTGAGAGGTTGTGGATGCCCCCTCCCT